>NC_092047.1:19365592-19666891 GCF_003086295.3 Arachis hypogaea
ATTTTCTTTTCAGAGTGAAATGATAAATGTCTGAATGAATAATATATTACATTAACTTGGTTTTTCATCATAAATAATTTTATAACTTCACTCAATTTCTTTTTTCATTCAACCTTATGCAGTTCATATAGCCTGCTAATTAAGTTTCTCTCTCTCTATTAATCTAGTAATCACCTTAGTTATATTTTTTTAAAAAAAATTTAAAAATTATTTTTTTGAACTTTTGACTTATAAAAAATAATATTATTAATATCTGATATTTATAAAAAAATTAAAAAAATAATTTTTTTCATAATAAAAATTTATTATTATATTTTTTTAAAAATAAATATTTTTAAAATTAAAAAACTAAATAAAAATAAAAATATTTATTATTTAAATTATTTTTAAAAATAAAATTTAATTAAACTATTTATCCAAATTGAAATTTAATCTCTCTAACTATGTAACTTGTCAAATGTCACCTATACATCTTGCATTGATGACACCCCACAATGGTGGCCAAACAGCAATCGCTTTCATCCAAAACCTACATTATTTATTCTTCTCTTTTTTGCCAGCTCTAATATATCATCTGTTGTCATCCATTCATCTAGGTTAGGATCGGAACAACTCTTTAAGAATTAAAAATTTTGAGACCTAACTATTTTGGCGAACTTATAATTGTTCATCCTATTTTATTCAATTCTATAGAGGCATCCTTGTTAAAAAAATAAAAATAAAAGTCGAAAAAACGAAAAGGCTTATGAAGATTTTTGTTACCAGAAAAATTAAAGCCATAATTGGGATTAACTAATAAACTATGATTTCGAATTCGAATTTTAAAATCGATAAATAAACATTCAATGTCATAAATGGAACAATAGTCGTCATGTTAGATATGTAGCTATTTATAAATCTTTTTATATAAATTTTAAAAGATTTTTATATAAAAAAACGTATTAAACACACACATTTAAATTTTAAAAGATTTTTATATAAAAAAACGTATTAAAAAACGTATTAAACACACACACAAACATTACTAATTTTATCATTAAAATGCGTCATATGTGACTTTTTTATTCTAATTGAAATCAAATCTTTTCCTCTAAAATTAAAGAGTTTTACTTTCTTACCTACTAATTTTATAACCAAAATGTGTCACATGTCACTCTCTCATTGCAATTAAAATTAAATTTTTTTCTCCAAAATTAAAGAGTTCTTCCCTCTTCCCAACTAATTTTACAACCAAAATGTACCACATATCATTTTCTTATTATAATTGAAATCAAATATTTTTCTCAAAAATTAAAGAATTCTCCCCTCCTCCCTCTCTCTTTATCTATTTCTCTCGTTCCTTCAATCATTCTATCTCTTTTATATATCATTATTAATGATTCATTATAAATTTAACAATTAAAATGTGTAACATGACATTCTTTAATTATATTAAAATTAAAATTGAAATATAGCTATATTATATATTATATTATATAGTACTATCTAATTTAATAACAAAATGTATCACATGATACTCTTATTAAACTTGAGAGAATATTTTTCTCCAAAATTAATAAACTCCCTTCTTAAATTCTCTCATCTATATCTCTCCCTTTTTTCTATTTATCTCTACATTTTTCACTCTATATATAATTTATTATATATTTATATATTATTATCTAATTTAACAACCAAAATGTCACATGACATTCTCTTATTAAAATTGAGAGAAAATATTTTCCTCCAAAATTAATAAACTCCCTTCTTAAATTCGCTCATCTATCTCTCTCCCTTTTTCTATTTCTCTCTACCCTTCCCACTCTATATATAATTTATATTTTATATTAGTAATTTAAGAAATCAAAATATGTCACTCGATATTTTTTTATTATAATTAAAATAATTTTTGTTTTAAAATTAACAAACTCCCTTTCTTAGTCTTCATCTTTATCTTTCTCTCTCTTTTCTCTCATTCTCTATTTTTTATATCTTTTTGTGTCATAATCTATAATGTCAAGATAAAATTAAACCAACATAATTTTAAGAGATTTATATTCTCATAATGTAATTACGAGTAAAAATACTAATATATATATATATATATAGTCTAACTCACTAACTCCCAAAACCAAGACGTGAGAGACTACAAGATATAGAAATTGATTAAAGGCCTAAGAGAACTCTAATAATCAAAACATACATTATTATAACACTTCTTTATCACTAAAGCACCTTCGCTCACAATAATTTCATGACACACCACAATAACTAGGGCACTAATGGTGCAAGTCCTGGAAATGAGCATGTGGAGGGACCAAGCCCTAATAAAGCTAGGGAATGAAACACCAATATAAAATAAATGAATTCTCTTAATCATAGCATCATTAATTCTATTATTTGACTTGAGTATTAACATGCTTTTATTTTGTAAGTAAAGCCACCATCTGATGTGGTGATTGGTTTTCGGCAAATCATATATATGTGGGTCGATCACTCCTATACCGACATGATAGAGATAAAGACTCAAAACACAATAGGATCAGTGAGATTACTTTAAAATCAAGAAAGCTTAGACTATTCTTAATTTATACGACAAAAAATGTGCTTATTACCGTTAGATTTAATGATAGACATTATTAACGGGTTTAGTGGCAAATTTTCCGACGATTACGAGTGAAAATTTATCTTTGGATTATTTGTCGTCAGATTTAAAATTCCGTAACTAAATCTGACCATAAACAGGGGTACAAAAATAATTTTATTAGTGTCAAATTTAGCGTTGGATTTTCTGTCAAAAATTTTCGACGATAACATGAGTTAGTGAAACAAAGTGTTTAGGCAACGACAAATACCTTGTTATTGGATTTTTCTGTTGGTAAATTCGACGGTAAATTTGAGACAAAATTCAAACACAAAACCCCTCCTGCTCACTTCTACAAACTCTCTCTCTCCTCTTCTTCTATCTGTCGTCTCTCTCCCTCTCCTCCATTGAAAAAGGTTCCTACGCCACCACCCGAACTACTGTCGCTGCCGCTTAGCCCCATCGTCATCGTAGGTTAGCACGTCGTCATCGTTGTTGTTGGAGTCTTCATAGAAAGTCTCCGCCGTCGCTGTTGGTGTCCTTCCAATCAGAGGTTGTCACTGTCACTGCCATTGAAGTCAACGCACCAAAGTTAAGGTTGTTTTTTTTTCTTTTAGTTGTTTATTATATTACACCTAAAATTTACTAAATCTTAGCTCCACCACCATAGATTTTTACTGTTACGTACCTCCTATCACCGCTAAGCTCCCACCATCCTGTAGTCACCATTAGAGATAATTTTTCTATATTTTTTTTAATTTTTTATTTATTTAAAATTTTATTAAGTATTTTATTAAATTCTTGATTAAGTTTTGTTAACGAAATATGTGATTAGGATTTGTTACATTAATTTAATTATTGTAATTAGAAATTAAATTAGGTTAGGTTACGTAGGGTGTAATTTATAGTAATTAGTTGGATAAATTAATTTAGGGACTTAAAGTTAAAGTTAGAGTAATTTAAAGTTGAATTTTTTTTATTTGTTTAGAATTTTATTAATTTTTTAATTAAATTTTTGATTAAATTGTTTAATAAAGTATGTGATTAGGGTTTATTATATTAATTTAGTATAATTAAAAATTAAATAATATTAGGTTAGACAGAGTGTAACTTAGAATAATTAGTTGGATAAATTAGTTTAGAATTTTGTTTATAGTTGAAGTTAGAGTAATTTAGAGTTGAACTTAGGTAAATTAAGTAAATTTAGAATTAATTAGGATTTTAAAATTAGTGTATAAATGTATTTTTACAAATGTTATTAATTCTTTTATTATTTTTTATATTTTACTAACTTTATTTCTCTTTTATGATTTTCTTGTTTGTTTGAATATCATGTAGCTTTAATAATAGGTTCGTCGTCCTGATAATATATGTGGGTTGTTCGTGCAGTACTAAAGTTGATTTTCTACATCATGTTAAATTAGTAAAATTTTATGCTGGACTTACTCTTCCTAAGATAGAGTTTTAGGATAGAAGTGAGAAAATGTTGCCTTCTCGAATTACTTATTTATTGAAAAATACAGAATAATAAGGGGATGTGTACTAAAACTGTTAGGATTTGATGTGTATTTATTTTAATTTATGCTTACAACTGTTTCCTATGTGAAAATTGATCAATTTTTTGGGTGAAGGTCTCTTGATTAAAAAAAAATTCTGCCGAATTTTTGTTAAAATTGTTCAAAGACATATTTGGTTTGTAAAAAAAATAAAAATAATATCAAATTTATCTCTAATTATATCGATTACTTAAAAATCTCTAAGATCATATTGTAATAATAATCATGAAATAAATACTATCAAATTTATCTCTAATTATATCGATTACTTAAAAAAATTTATAAAATTTATATATATTATTTTATAATAAATATAGTGCATTATGTTTATGAACCCACACAATATCTTATAGGATTAAAAAAACATTCTTCATATAGTAAATTAGGGTTCTCTCTCGTGATAAGACAAGTACCAGCAAAGGAAACAATACCACCATCTAGACTGCTGATTCAGTAAAATCAGGGAGACGACGACAATGACAATTATTAGGGTATAGTTTTGCTTTATTTGATAATATTAGTAGTTTATCTGTTTGACTTTTTTTTGTATATTTGTTTTTTTAGATTATAGTTGTATATGTTTGATTAAAAATATCCTTAGATATTCATTAATTAATATTTGACTATTAATTCTTGAAATATTGATGATGATGTAAATTATGTATAGCCATTCAAAAATTAAAAACACAAAAGTTTATTATTGAATTTATCGTCAGTTAAATTTGTCGGTAATTATTAATAAATAATATATTATCGTTAGATTTAACAGGAGATAAATCCGATGGTAAATTTAAATTTTATTTTTTAAAATTTAATTATATCTACCAATAAATATGTCGGTAAATAGTTATCGATGAGATTTTTATTGTCTAATTTAATCTGACACTAAATTCGACAGTAAATAGATCACCAACAAATTTTTTGATAAATCCACTATAAATCTAACAGTATTTAACGACTTTATTTTTTTTGTAGTTTGTTACTGCTATAATAGAACCAGTTAAATATCAATTAGGCACTTTCTATATAGAGCAGTTCAAATAAGAATGTAGTAGCCTGATTACTCAATTCATAATAATACAATTCAAAGTTCATCATTGTTCTCTTCTTCTCTCCTCTGTTCCGTATTTTTCTGAGTTCAAATGCTATTGCATTTTTTCAACAATTGCACAAATTCGTTCATGATATCATAGAGCTAAGATTTTGTGATCCATGGCTGCACTAATACCTTCTCAATCCACAAATTCTTCTTTTCCTACACCAGTTCTTGATAAATTGAATGACGATTAATTCAAAACATGGAGACAACTAGCTTTACATGTAATTAATTTAAACGACCTTGGTGATCATCTCATCAAGGAGAAAATTCCTCAACAATTTGCCACGGATGCAAATAGACTTGCAGACACTAAATTTGAGAATACAAAGCCTAGAAAATCAAGGAGCATTACTTGATGATTTGGTTACTCATTTCTCTGGATTCATCATTCAAGAATAGGATGCTTGAATGCCATTTTGCTTACCAAATTTGAAAACTATCAATGATTATTTCTCCACAATTTCAGGAATCAATGTACGATAATTGAAATCTCAATTAAAGTCTATCAAAAAATATGATTCCACCGCTACTGAGTCATTACAAAAAAATATTGAGTATTGTCGAATTTTTTATGGAAAAAGCAAATAAAATTTGACGGTAATTAAGTTACTATTGGATTCATCATTGGAAAAAATTGGAAGGTATAAGGCTCGCCGGTAAATATTTATTGAATTTTTTCGTCCGACGGTAATTACCGTTGAATTCTGCAACTGATTACCTGTTCGAAAAAATGTTTGGTTACTGGTAAATTTTTTTATGGTAATATTAGCACTACAATATGTTGTTTTTCGTACTATTACCGTCGGATTATTTTCTCGGTAAATCCGACGATAATGTCAATTTTAAAAAAAAATGTAAAATAAATGGTCAATTATAATTTTTTTATTTAAATTAATTTGTTACATAATTAATGGTCAATTTATAAATAATAGAAACCTATTATTCAAAATAAATTATCAAATGTTCAAATAAATTAAAATTCAAGTGAACCAAATAAATACAATGAAATAATAAAACGAAGCACTAATCACTAAAGATCTAGAGAGTCCTCGTCGTCATTGTCATCGTCATTCCCGTGGCCCTGATGAGGCGGCGCAGAAGGTGGTGATATATGTGTGTCACCAGTACGACTGCTGCCACCAGCAGGGATGATGCCAGTGGCACGCATCTGAGCCTGGTACACCTCCATCTGAGCCTCCATCCGTTAAAGCCGCTCTGGCTGATCCTTCCATTCTAGCCTGAGGTCATCCGTACCCATCACGCGTGTAAGGATCTTTTGAAAGCTATCCTGATAATTATTCAGCTCCTGAGCCTGCTGGTGATTGCTAAGTTGGTATCCTCTCCACTTTGCTAACATTGCTGAGTCGCGGCCTCTAGTCTCTGCTTGTAGTACTCATGTGTAACACATGTTATTGTGATTAGTACGATAGTTATACAGTTAATCTCTAAATTTTATATTAGAAGATCAGATGTATATTTACTCACATAATGATCCTGAGACTGCTGATAAGCAAATCTCACTTTGTTCTCCTTCAACGTATGGGTGTACTTGAATGCCTCCGCCAATATTACCTCGCGATCCGACGACTTTGACTATACATGTTGCATTGAAACAATATGATTAGGATGCCTAATTATGATATGGAAAAGAATATAACTAAGTTAATAACAAAATTAAAAAAACTATATACCAGTCTAGCCTTAGTCTTCATGAAGGTCGCTGAGCCGTCAATATACTTGGACGACTTGACTGATGCCCTGTTAGTTCTGTTGGTGAGACGTCATTGCCTGAACCCATCATCAGTCTCCCAGTGAACTAACAGAGCGTTCTTTATTTCCGGTCAGAGCCAGGTCATCAGGTGGTCCCGACCCTCACGAACATCCTCCAGCATCTGCTGTAGGCGCCGACTCATTTGATGGTGATATATCTTCCTAATGAAGGCATCGTGCTCAGCGGCCCATATAAAGTGCAGCTGCACAAAGAAACTTTAAAATTTGTTAATCAAAATAGAAGATATAAACTAGCTAAAATTATTTGAAACAAAAAAAAATTAATTAACGCCCAATTCTGAAACCATCGCTCTCTAGTATTAGAGGGGATCTTTTTGTACCTGGGCCAAGGATGCTCGTACATCAACTTGATAACGTTGGTCATCTCCTGAGTACATGCGTTGTTGTTCGATGCAAACCTGTCAACAATTCACAAACAAACCAATATGGTAATATAAATTAAAACTTCAAAAGCAAATAACCATAACAATATATAGAGACTTTCATAGAAATTTTGGCAAAGTTTCGTCTATAACTGGAATGTGCCACAAACTCTATCCATCAACAATTAACTTAAATAGCACCAAACATCAACAATCAATGAATAACATGCCATATGGTTGAATCAACATCCATAAATCCATTAAATCCACTAAACTAGAATCATTAATTAAGCATTTTCAGCAATTCAATAATGAAACATGAAACACTTTCAGCCATTCAAACCTACAATCCTAAATCCGCTAAATTAGAATTAATAGTCAGACACTTTCATTAATTCAATAATTAGGAAACATGACACACTTTTAGTCATTCAAACCTACAACCCTGAATCTACTAAACTAGAATCAATAATCAGACATTTTCAGTAATTCAATAATTATAAAATATATAAGAATTAAAGTGATATTTATTCAGTGCCGCCATCAAGCCAAATCGTCAACCGTACGATTGGAAGTGGTGGAGGAGCATCAGCTGCCTCACTTACGTGAGAGGACTTCGAGGACGTGGCTTCTGTTGCTGTAGGCGGTGTCGCCGTGGCAGCGGGTTGCTGAGCAGTTGGAGGCAGCGGCGTCGCCATAGATGAAGGGACGTTGTTGGGGTTAGGGACCATGATAAACGGATGGTTCGATAAAACCGCAACCTGTGACGTCACAGGGTAATCAGAGTAGAGAAAGATGATCCAAAATTCTCAAGGGTATCAGAAGAAACCCTCCCTCTACTACGACCACGACCACGTCCACGACTAGTAGCTTGATCCGCAACACCTCTACCTGTCGTCATGTCTGCAAATAGCATACCAATTAACAGAAATTAAGAACAACAAATGATAAACCACAATTTTATGGTTTATCTTGTATTGAATTGAGTGGGTTTTATCAACTTTTCCTACATTTATTCATGGAATTAACATGATTTTATGAATTCCTCCTAAATTGTACTTAAAAGTAAAAACATGCTTTTTAGGCCATTAGATTGCTAAATTTTATTCACTTTAATTTCATTTGATGTCTTAATGTGTTTGTTGAGTGATTTCAAGCGTACAAGGCAAGTATGGATTGAAGAAGTAAGGAAAAAACATGCAAAAATGGAGAATTCATGAAGAAATAGAGTTTGGATCTCTTCAGGGTTGTGCATACGCACGGTTGTGCATGTTTTGAAGTTCACGCAACGATACGTACGCATGGTCAGTCATGCGTACGCATAGTAAGTCGTGCGTACGCACGACTGCAAGCACGTGAGTTCATTTAATGCAACATGTGGGTTGCGATTTCAGGGCTTTCTAAGCCCAATCCAACTTATTTCTGAAGCTATTTGAAACCAAATTCAAGAAGGATGAAGGGGAGCAATTGGAGTAGTTTAGAAACATATTTTAGGGTAATGTTCTAGAGAGAGAAGCTCACTCTTCTCTCTAGAATTTAGAATTTTTAGTCTAGATTCCTCTTAGATTTAGGTTTTGATACTTGTTTTAATTTAGTTTCCTTTACTTTTCCTTGTTCCATTACTTTAATTCTCTTAGTTTTTCTTGTTAATTTCTCATTTGTGCCACTTTTTAGTTGATGAACACTCTTGTTAATTTTGATTCTTTTTAATGCAATTTGATGTTCTATGTTTCTTTGATGTTTGCCTTAGTTATTGTTATTATTTTCTTATAATTGGTAGTTATAATCAGGTACGGACCAGTAAGAATAATAAGGGGTCACTTGCCCCCACTAGGTTTTTATTTTTTTCTTTTTAAAAAAAATAGTTATTTATAATATATTTTTATTTTAAATTTTAAATGACTCCATTACAAATAAATTAAATTCAATTGGCAAAAATTTTAATTTTAATTTTTTATTTTTTTTATTATTTTGACTATTATGTAACTTAATTAAATTTAATTTTTATGCCGTCACTCCTTTATTCTTTTAAACTCTCTTCTTATTTTTATATTTTTAACCTTCTTTTTTTATTCCTTATCTAGTAGTCAACCAGTCATCTTCTCTTCATCAAAAGATAAATTTCAAATTCTCTATATTTTTTTTATATAGCTCTCTATAATTCTATGTATCTTCCAATTTTATTGTTTCTTTTTTTTTGATTTTTTCAATTGTAAATTTTAATTCAAACAATTATAGTTTAAGTATTAATCTAATATTTTATTCTTTTCATGATTTTATATATTTTATTTTATTCTCAATTTATTCATCCTTATTACTTTTTTTTATCTTTTGTTCTATTATATGTACCTATGTTGTATATAAAATTTTAAAATGAATTGATTAATTTACTAATTTAAAATATATTTTTTACTTTTAGAAATAGCAATGACAAAATATTTTAATTACAATACATAATTAAACAGATGAATAAAATCTTTCATATAATATTATATCAAAATTAAATTAAAAAATATATAATAAATTTAATTATTTAAAAAAATAAAAAGATTGTAAATTAAGTTTTTATTATTTTATATAAATATACTTTTTATATACAGATTTAATTTTTCTAGTATTTATATATAATTCTAGTTTTAAATTATAAATACTAGTATATCATTAACCGCTAATGTGTTAATTGATTCAGTCTTTTATTATTAAATGTGTATTTAAAAAATTAGTTAGAACATTAAGTTATCTATAATTTAATTAAAATATTTTAAGTTTAAGTTTTAAAAATAAAAAAAATATTTTTTTATAAATTATATATAATAAATAATATTTTAAAAATAAAAGTGTTTACTATATTTTTTAATTTTTATATCTTTATATAATTAATAATGTTCAACAAAATTTATTTTAATGTATATATTTTTGCCCCCACTTCTAAAATTTTATGGGTCCGTCACTGGTTATAGTTTTTATAAATTTATGCAATTTACTATGCTTTTTATTTTATGCACACTAAGTATTTGATAAAATGGCTCTCTTAGTTTTAGAGTAGACTTTTGCATTCTTGGTTTGGAAAGAGAAGTGAGGGAATCTTGAGTCATTAATATCCAACTTGGATTGGTAATCTAGAGTTGTTAGTTAATCTTGTTTCCATTGATGCTACTGATGCGTGAGCATCTTTTCTTTATTTTCTTACTATTTTAGATATGAATTTATTGAGTTTTATTGAGATTTTAGTGTTTGAAGCCTGTTTGGATGCTACTTTGAGTCGCTCTATTATTTTAATTATTTCAGGTGAAGTTTGGATCGGTTTGGCAGAGTTCGTGTGCAAGAAAAGAGAAGAATTTTAAATCTGCTGAGCTGGCGCGTGTCTCGTATCGTGTGCAACCATTCTGTGAAGGCGGTGCTAAATGCCGAACCTGGTGTTTAACACCAGAACAACCGAAACTTCACCATTTGATTCTGTTCGAGCGGTGCTAAACGCGCACCTGGGCGTTTAGCGCTAGGTGCTTCGTGACTCACAGCCTCGTGGGGCACTAAACACTAGCCCTGGCATTTAGCGTCAGGAAGACAAAACCGAATACCAACATTACTGCCACTTGGGGTGCTAAACGCCGATTCTGGTGTTTAGCGCCAATAGCGCGGATCTACTTTTATGACAAGGCTTCATTAGTTAGGTTTGGGTTATTTTTATTATATTTTATTTTGTTTTGGTTAATTCTATTCCCAAACACAATCTTTTGGGCTTTAGTAATTAATATTTTATTTTATTTTCAAATCAAATTAGGTTAGAGATAAAAGAGAAAAGATTTAGCCATTCGGACTCTCTTTTCTTCTCTTCTACCTCATTCCAGTTTTCACACACTTTTGAACCCTAGTTTTCTCTCTGAGGCATGAGCAACTAAACCTCCTTGTTAAGGTTAGGAGTTCTATTTATTCTATGGATTAAAACTATTGTCACTCTATTTTAATTAATGTATTGATTTAAATTCAATGATTACTTTCGTTCTTTATATTATGAATTTGAGTGTATTGAAAAATAACTCTTATTCTACATGAATTCTTGTTGATTCTTGAAAAAGTTATCTCACTTAAATATTAGCTTGAAAGTAAATTCTTCCTAAATCACTAATTGCCTAGACTTAATGGGATACGTGACATATAATCCTCTTATATTTGGGTAATTAGGGTTTTTGTTGCTAATAAACTAGAATTGAACCTAACCCTCTAATCTATATTAAATGACCAAGGAATTGGTGGTTGATTAGGTTAGAGAAGACTAAATTACTAAGGAATTAGGCTTTAGTCAATTACAGTTTTCCATGAATTGAATCGTGCATGGCTAAAATAGTTAGTAAGAAATCTTAATCCAAAAAATAAACATCTCTGAAACCTTAACTATTCTCTCACATACATCCCACACCAAATCTACTGTTTGCTTTCCAAATCCCTAATTTACTGTTTGATACATTTTGAACCCCAAAATACCATTTTTCCTTGTCTGACTAAGTGAATCATTCAGTTGTTACACATTCCATTAGTCTTCGTGGGATCGACCCAAACTCACTCACCTGAGGTATTACTTGGTACGACTCGGTGCACTTGCCGGCAGTTAGTTTGAGGTTTTAAAATCCGCACTAGCTACTTATGGATTGGGATTAACTAGGCCTGTTTGATTATCTCTTGATGTTGGGGATGATGAAGTAGGATTAACTCTTGGTAATTGTTATGATATGATTAATGACTAGGATAGAAAACCTCAATTCTCAATTCTTGCCAGGAATATCTCTTTAGTATTTGTTATCTTTAGTTGATTGCTTTACTTTCTTGTCATTTAACTTCTCATCTGCTTATCTGCAAACCCCCTGATTCTCATAACTGATAATATGCATACCTCACTATAATTTCTTTAAGAGATGACTCAATATCTAATACTCTCGGTTTTTATTGATTTGTATTCGTGACAAACAAATTAAACTTTGATTGAAAGTCAATTGTTGGTCTAGAACTATATTTCGACGTGATCATATTCTTGTGAAAATTTCTAGACCGACCATTGGCTCGCATCAACAAATCAACAATAAATTATAATAATACCAATGTAATTCTTATAACTAAGATTATTTCAAAATATTTGTGCGTTAAAAATAAGAAAACAAGCAACAAAAAGCTCAATAATCACTTAGGCCAATCAAGAATTGATGTAATGTGATGGATTATGCAAAAAAAGAGTTTTAGAGTATGTATTGTTGTGATTGAAATTCAATTTTCAAGTATCATCAGGACAATTGTACATAACACATATACTCAAAACTCAATTAATGAGAAATAGCATATCGAGCAATCCATTATATCAAACTAAACTTGATAAATTAGGAACAATCACATTCACATCAATGCATAATAACACTAATCATGTAAAAGCAAGCATTGATTTTTAAAGATTGAACCAAATTTTCATCTACAACTCTTTGAGGCATATTATTGAACACTTGCCATGCCAAGGTATCAAACATGCAAAAATCAATACCAAGCATCAATATACAATCCTAATTCCAAATCAACAAGCACACCAACAACAGTTAACGCAACAAGCAGCAATCAAGCAGAATCCAGCAATTCCAATAGCAAGATTTCAGGGAAATCAGTCATAACACAGTGAATCAACATAATCAGACAATCCAACCACTTTCAGCAATCTCAGAACCAAGTAATTTATACCTAACCTATCTTAACAACCTAAAATCTACTAAAATAGAAAATTAAATCTAACTAAACTAACTAAAACTAATGAACCAATACTAACTAAACAGAATTTGAAAAATAGAGTTTAATAAAAACCTATGATGCAGGGCAACATATGAAACAGATGAGAGGGAAGAGAGGTGTTGCAATGGTGATGAATGATGGAGAACTCACCGGGAGACTGGGACAAGGTGAGCAGCGGCTGCACTGAAGGCTAGACTCGCAATGAAGCCAGGCAGCGGCAGCGCGATGTGTAAGACCCGGTTAATTAACGGCTAATTAACCCATAAATGAGAATTTATTCTAGAAAGTCAAAAATATTATTTTTATGGCTAAATGTGATAGAGGAGAGTGAGACGAGAATTTCGGTACCAATTTTATAGAAATCGGACCAAGATCGGACCGAACGGACCAAACCGGGCCAACCAGACTCAAAGTGGATCCTTGGCCCAACTAAACTAAACCAAAACTCTAGTTTTCAGCACTCTCTCTCTCCTCACAACACACAAACACACGCTGAAATTGATTTTTTTTGGGGGGGGGGGGGGGGAGAACGCTCTCTCAAGTTCTCTCCCTTGGTTGATCTTCAAACCACCATAACTTTTGATCTAGAGCTCCGATCGTCGCACCGTTTGTGGCCACGCGTTCACCACAGAGAGCCCTACAAAACCCATACAATCAATCTTAAGGTAAGCCACGTTTTGTTCTTCGAAATTCCAGTCCTTGTTTTCGAGTTTCATGGATGAAATATTGAGATTTTGTGCTCTTTGATGTTATAGGACCCAACTCTCTTGAAGGAGAAGGTTAATCTTGTCTCCTTGGACCTTGGGTGTGGTAAGATTCTCAATCCTAGTGTAATTTGTTGTTCTATGATGTTGGGTATTGAGATGTTGTGTATGGGTATGATGATTGTGGCTTAGGTTGTGTATATGTGAAAGTTGGAGCTTGATTGGTGATTTTGGAAAGCTTGGGAGAGGGTTTTGTGTGATAAAATCTGTTCTTGGAGGTGTTGAAACCTTGAGAGCTTGTGGACAAGTGGTTTGGAAGTGCTCCGGTAAAGCTTGGAAAATCGGCTAAGGTATGGTCTCGGTTTCTCGTATCTAATATGTAATGTGGTAGGAAATACTTAGGCTAGAGGCCCTAAGATAGGCATTGAATGGTTGATGTTGTTAAATGGTTGAGATATATGATGTGATCATATATGTGATTATGAATATTGATGCCTTGATTTTGTGATATATGAGAAAATGCATGTTGTGATATATGCTTGATGAATGATTAAGGTTGAATTAGTGGGTGGTACCATGTTAATGGTGAGTATAATGTTGATTATGTATAATGATGGTTGATTAGAAATGGTATTATTGGAAATTGGGATGAGGGAGGATGTATGACATGATATTGTGTTTGTCCTTTAGCCATTTGATTGAGAAGCGTTAAAAGGGTTGGATGGTTATTTTGGGAAATTTGGTAAAATATCAATGTGTGAGTTGAGGATGGCTTGATGTTGATTTTGGTACATTTTGATTGATTTCAAAGAAAAGGGATGAAATTGGCATGTTTTGATTGATTTTGAAAAGAGTTGAAAGTGGCTTGTTTTGAAAATGGCACTTTATGGTTTTGTATGAAAACATGGTTTTTGGGCATACTTTGACGGGACATAAATTGGACTACGAATCTCTGATTTGTGCCAAATCTGTTTAGAAATGAAATTGGACCCGGGATGTCCATGCCATTCGAAGAACGGGTGAAAAACGATTTAAAATGAGAAAGTTATGTCCGTCGGAAGATTGGGGATTGAATCTGTAAATTCTGCAGCTTTTAACTTAGAAAATTTTTTTAGCAGAATGACCCTCCGCGCGTAGGCGCACTTGGCGCGTACGCAACGTTCTTCAAGAAAGCACCATCCACGCGTGCACATGGTGTGCGTGGGTGCGTCAATGCGCTGCACCAAATGCCCAGCTATTTTCCCGAGAGTTGTGCCAGTTTTGTGCCTGGGGTGCAAGAGCACCCACGCGTACGCGTGGTTGACGCTCGCGCGTCGTTTGGCTATTTTTCAACCCGCGCGTCCGTGCGTATGACGCATCGATGAGATTTTGTGGCCATCCACGCGTGCGCGTGGAGTGCGCGTACGCGTGGAGTGCGCGTACGCGTGGCCCTGTTTTCATCCCAAAGTTGATTTTTGAGTTTTAAAAGCCAAATTTCATGCTTCTAAGCCTCCGATCTCACCACTTATGTCTTAAATCATTATAATATGCCTAGCAATGAGGCAAGTGGCTAGTAAATGTGGTAACTTGCGAGTGAAGCAAGGGAAAAATGAATAATCAATGAGGATCAAAGATGATTATGTGAGATGCGGAGGATGGCGGTGGAAGTGCTTGTTGTGCCATGGGCCGAAGGGCCGTAATTGTTAATGAATTGGCTGGTTATGGATTTAACCGTGAGCCGGATGGCTAGATTATTGCCGTGTTACGGCGGAGCCATGATTATGGCTAAGTATAAATGCATATATGCTGTTGAATGAATTGTGAATGTTTGCACTTCCACCATCGGAGATGGGGTTTCCCTGGGAGGAAGCAGTGGCTAGCCACCACGTGCTCCCGGATGAGCTCGCCCCCGTAAATATTCACCAGTGAGGGTGATGGATATGGATCATGATTATGATCAAGTTTATGATGAGTATAACTCGAGTTGGGGATGCGCGACAGAGGGACAGTCCAATGGTTAGCTACCAGGACTTGTCGGGTTGGCTCTATAACCGACAGATAATATCATCAGCCACTAGGGACAGGCATTCATCATATGCATACTATATGAATTGTTTGAGATTGCCTATTTGACTGCATATTACTTGCTAATTGTCTAAATGCCTTATCTGTTCCTATTTGTAAATCTCTTGTCTGATATAACTGTGTTTGCTATATTATACTCCTGCTGGTTGTTGGGAGGTGTGAAGGAATTGGAAAGGGAAGTATTAGTTAGACTGAAGGATCTTTAGTCAGTTGCCACTTACGGTTTAGTTTGTTTATAAGCTTTGATATTATCTGGAGGAAGTTCTAGGATTGCCTTCGGCTTTCCTCTATTATTATGTATTATATATGTGGAAGTTGTTACCATGCTGGGGACCTCTGGTTCTCACCCATGCGGATTTTGTGGTTTTCAGATGCAGGACGTGAGGTTTCTCGCTGAGGCATGCTGGAGACTTCTGGATTAGCGAAGATCCTTCGTCTCGGGACTCCGTCTTGGTTTATATATCTTGTTTAGATACTTTTATCTCCACTAAATAATACAAACTGTGATGACTCCTCTTATAGGAGATTTTTGGAGAATAGGGTTCTGTATTTGTGTCCCTTTGGGTTTCCTTTGGGGTTTCCTTATTTTATATATATATATATATATATATATATATATATATATATATATATATATATATATATATTGCTATGCTCGGACCGGTTATCTTTGCATCCGGATTTGAGTTTTGATATTCCCGTTTTTGACACTCTTTTGTATATATATAATCTCGCATTAACTTATCCTTTGCTCGTTGCATTATCGATCGGAGTGTTGCACTTTCGAGTTGTGATTTTTGTTTACCCCTTTTTCTACAAAGGCTCCTAGTTATAATCCTTATTCACACTAGTATACGTACTAGATTTTTGTTTTAGAGGTCGTAATACCTTGCCATCTCTGGATTATGACTTAAGCATAAGACTCTGTATGGTAGGGTGTTACATTATGGTATCAGAGCAGTTCGTTCCTGTAGAGCCTGAGGGACGGACTAACTATGCTTCTGTGCATTCTCTGTATGTGTGTTATGTGCTATTAGTATATCTACTTGATATAATTGGCATAAACGTTCATGAGCATGCATTTGGGACTTTGAAGCACTAGACTTCCGATATTGAGACTGATCAACTTAATATCGATTGTTTGGTGTGTATAGGAACCAGATGGCGCCTCGTGGACGCGGTAGAGGTCATAGGAGCGGTCATACGAATGCTCGTGCGCCGGAGATTAACCCTAATGACCCGGTGAACCTTATGACTGCATTGGAGAACATGGCTGTTGCTATGCAAGCCACTGCTGAGGCTTTTGGTCAACAGATGAACAACCATGGTAATGACGGAGGTGGAGTTCAGGGCCCGATGACACTGGCAAAATTTTTGAAGGTTAATCCACCTAAGTTCAAGGGAACCACTAGCCCGACTGAGGCCGATACATGGTTTCAGGCCATGGAACGAGCACTGCAAGCGCAGGTGGTACCTGAAGGGCAGCGTGTGGAGTTCGCTACCTATTTGCTCACTGAGGAAGCGTCACATTGGTGGCAAGGAATCCGACGCCTCCTGCAGCGGGGTGATGATTATATCACCTGGGATGACTTCCAAGAGGAGTTCTATAAGAAGTACTTTCCGACTTCTGCCAGGACGGCCAAGGAGCTTGAATTGTTGCAGCTGAAGTAGGGTACTATGTCCGTATTTGAGTATACTGACAAGTTTGAGGAGCTGTTCAGATTCTCTCGTATGTGTCAAGGGACTCCGGTGGAATATGAGGAATGGAAGTGTGTTAAGTACGAAGGAGGACTCCGGAGCGATATTTTCGGTTCGGTGGGGCCAATGGAGATTAGGACTTTCTCCGAGTTGGTGAACAAGTGTAGGGTTGCTGAAGAGTGTGTGAAGAGGGCAGCCACTGAGAAAGGAAGTCACAAAGGATCATTTCAACAGAACCGAGGGAAGAGTTTTGCACCTAGAGGTCCGCCTTTCAAGAGGGGATGTTCCTTTAGGGGGCCCAACAACAACTACTCTCAAGGGAAAAGGTTTGGGAAACAGCCTCAGAATGATCAAGCTTGTACTAGGTGTGGGAGTCACCATCCGGAGTACCATGCAAGGCCGGATGGGGTTTGTGCTACAATTGTGGAAAGGCAGAGCATAGAGCCGTAAGTTGTCCGGAGCAGCAGAAGCAAGGTGCTGGGAAAGCACAACAAACCGGTCGGGTGTTCATCACCTCAGCTAGGGGTGCAGAGGGATCCGAGACACTCATTTGAGGTAACTGTGAAATGGCTGGTCAAACTTTAAATGCTTTATTTGATTCGGGAGCATCGCATTTATTCATTGTATTTGAGAAAGCCCATGAGTTAGGATTGAAGATCGTAACCTTAGGTTATGACCTAAAAGTATATAATGCTACCCATGAAGCCATGGTAACTAGGCTAGGATGCTCGAAAGTTTCGTTTAGGTTCAAGCAGCATGATTTTGTCCATAATTTAATCTGCTTACCGATGATCGGTCTTGATCTTATCTTGGGATTGGAGTGGTTATCTGAGAACCATGTCCTGCTTGAGTGTTCTACAAAGTCGGTATACTTTATGCCGGAAGATACAGAAGGGCCGGTTGTGGTGAATAATTATTACTTGAATTCGATGATGGTGAACTGTTCCGGAATCGAATGTCAGGGTATCCTGTTGTTAACCACGGGTGTTTCGGGTGATGACCAAAGGTTGGATCAGATTCCGGTAGTGTGTGAGTTTCCGGAAGTGTTTCCCGATGATATTGAGGAATTTTGACCTAACCGAGAGGTCGAGTTTGCTATTGAATTGGTGCCTGGGGTGGGACCAATCTCAAGTGCTCCTTATAGAATGTCACCATTAGAGATGGCCGAGCTAAAGTCTCAGTTAGAGGAATTGTTGGGTAAGAACTTTATCCGACCAAATGTTTCCCCGTGGGGTGCTCTAGTGTTACTGGTAAAGAAGAAAGATGGAAGTATGCGACTCTGTGTGGATTACAGGTAGCTGAACAAGGTCACCATAAAGAATAAGTACCCATTGCCGAGGATTGATGATCTCATAGATCAGTTACAAGGAGCTGGGGTTTTCTCCAAGATCGATTTGCGATCCAGTTATCACCAGATAAGGGTGAGGGGTGAGGATATCCCTAAGACTGCTTTCAGGACTCGTTATGATCATTACGAGTACACTGTAATGTCCTTTGGGTTGACGAACACTCCTGCGGTATTCATGGATTACATGAATAGAGTGTTCCGTCCGTTTCTGGATAAATTCGTTGTTGTCTTCATTGACGACATACTAATTTACTCCAAGACTGAAGAAGAGCATGCGGAACACTTGAGGATCGTGTTGCGAATTCTAAAGGAGAAGAAACTCTATGCGAAACTGTCTAAGTGTGAGTTTTGGAAGGATGAGGTAAAGTTTTTGGGTCACGTGGTGAGTAAGAAGGGAATAGCCGTAGATCCAACTAAGGTGGAAGCTGTGATGGATTGGAGACAACCAACCACAGTAACTGAGATAAGGAGTTTTCTGGGCTTAGCTGGCTATTATCGAAGGTTCATCAAAGGCTTTTCGCAATTAGCCTTGCCGTTGACAAAATTAACCCGCAAAGACACTCCGTTTGTTTGGACTCCTGAGTGTGAGGAAAGCTTTCAGGCATTGAAGAAAAAGTTGACCACTGCACCTGTGTTGGTGTTACCTGAGCCGAACGAACCATTTGAGGTGTACTGTGATGCCTCACTAAAGGGTCTAGGACGCGTGCTGATGTAGCATCATAAAGTAGTGGCGTATGCCTCACGATAGTTGAGACCTCATGAAGTTAGTTACCCTACGCACGATTTGGAGCTCGCTGCGGTCGTGTTTGCCTTGAAGGTGTGGAGGCATTATCTCTATGGGGTTAAGTTCTAAGTCTTCTCTGATCACAAGAGCTTGAAATATATCTTTGATCAGAAAGAGCTTAATATGAGGCAAAGGAGGTGGATGGAATTATTGAAGGACTACGACTTTGAGTTGAATTACCATCCGGGAAAGGCAAATGTAGTGGTGGATGCATTAAGTCGGAAGTCGTTATATGCGGCTTGGATGATGCTTCAAGAGGAGAAGTTGCTCAAGGGATTCGAGAGTCTAAAAATTGGTGCTCGAAAAGTATCTGGAACCTTGTGTTTGAGCCGATTAGAAATCTCGAGTGATTTTAAGTCTGAGCTCCTAAAGGCTCATGAAAATGATGAAGCGTTATGGAAGGTGTTACTGCCTATCGAGTAAGGAAAACAGTGGAGAGTGTCGGAAGAAAAAGATGGGTTATGGAGATTCAAGGGTAGGATCATTGTGCCGGATGTTGGCACTTTGAGGCAAGATATCTTAAAGGAGGCACACAAAAGCGGATTCTCCATTCACCCGGGAAGTACTAAGATGTACCATGATTTAAAAGCGATGTTTTGGTGGCCAGGTATGAAGAATGATGTGGCGGAATATGTTTCAAAGTGCTTAACTTGCTAAAAGGTAAAGATTGAACATCAAAGACCTTCTGGGATGTTGCAACCTTTAGAGGTTCCGCAATGGAAGTGGGAAAGGATTGCAATAGACTTTGTGTCGGGATTGCCAAGGACTAGGACTGGTTTTGATGCTATCTGGGTGATTGTGGACCGACTGACGAAGTCAGCTCACTTTTTGCCCATTCGGATGACTTACACCCTTGAGGAGCTAGCTCGGTTATACATAAAGGAGATTGTGAAACTCCATGGTGTACCTGCTACTATAATCTCTGATAGAGATCCTCGTTTCACTTCGAGGTTCTGGGTTCATTTTAGAAAGCTTTTGGAACCCGATTAAGCTTGAGTACAGCGTACCATCCTCAAACAGATGGTCAATCCGAGAGGACGATCCAAACACTAGAGGATATGTTGAGAGCTTGTGTTTTAGATCAACCGGCGAGTTGGGATTGGTATATGCCGTTAGTGGAGTTTGCATACAATAATAGTTACCATGCGAGCATCGGAATGGCTCCGTATGACGCATTGTATGGGAGGAAATGTCAATCTCCGCTATGTTGGTATGAAGCTGGAGAGAAAGGCTTGTTGGGGCCGGAGATGATAGCTGAGACCACTGAACAAGTCAAGAAAATCTGAGATAGGATGCTTACGGTGCAGAATCGCCAGAAGAGTTACGCCGATCAGAGGCGGAAGCCCTTGGAATTTAAAAAAGGAGATCATGTTTTCCTAAAGGTTACTCCAACCACAGGAGTAGGTAGGGCGATTAAAGCGAAGAAGTTGAATCCTCGATACATTGGTCCATTTCAGATCCTGGAGAGGATTGGATCGGTAGCGTATAGGATGGCTCTACCACCTCATCTTTCGAACCTGCACGATGTGTTTCACGTGTCACAGCTTCGGAAGTACACTCCTGATGCTAGCCATGTATTAGAACCTGAGTCGGTTCAGTTAAGAGAAGATTTGACGCTTCCAGCGGCTCCAGTTAGAATTGACGATACTAGTATCAAACGGTTGCGTGGAAAAGAGGTTTCATTAGTCAAAGTGGCTTGGAGTCGAGGCGGTGTTGAGGAACACACTTGGGAACTTGAGTCAGAGATGCAAACGGATTATCCGCACTTATTCTCAGGTAATTGAATTCGAATTTTGTGGGCAAAATTCCGAATCAGGTGGGTAGGATGTAAGACCCGGTTAATTAACAGCTAATTAACCCATAAATGAGAATTTATTCTAGAAAGCCAAAAATGTTATTTTTATGGCTAAATGTGATAGAGGAGAGTGAGACGAGAATTTCGGTACCAATTTTATAGAAATCGAACCAAGATTGGACCGAACGGACCAAACCGGGCCAACCGGACCCAAAGACCACCCTTGGCCCAACTAAACTAAACCAAAACCCTAGTTTTCAGCACTCTCTCTCCTCACAAAACACAAATACACGCTAAAATTGATTTGGAGGGGGGGAAGAACATTCTCTCAAGTTCTCTCCCTTGGTTGATCTTCAAACTACCATAACTTTTGATCTAGAGCTCCGATCGTCGCACTGTTTGCAGCCACGCGTTTACCGCGAAGAGCCCTACAAAACCCATACAATTAATCTTAAGGTAAGCCACGTTTTGCTCTTCGAAATTCCAGCCCTTGTTTTCGATTTTCATGGATGAAATGTTGAGATTTTGGGCTCTTTGATGTTATAGGACCCAACTCTCTTGAAGGAGAAGGTTAATCTTGTCTTCTTAGACCTTGGGTGTGGTAAGATTCTCAACCCTAGTGTAATTTGTTGTTCTATGATGTTGGGTATTGAGATGTTGTGTATGGGTATGATGATTGTGGCTTAGGTTGTGTATATGTGAAAGTTGGAGCTTGATTGGTGATTTTGGAAAGCTTGGGAGAGGGCTTTATGTGATAAAATCTGTTCTTGGAGGTGTTGAGACCTTGAGAGCTTGTGGACAAGCGGTTTGGAAGTGCTCCGGTTGAGCTTGGAAAATCGGCTAAGGTATGGTCTCGGTTTCTCGTATCTAATATGTAATGTGGTAGGAAATACTTAGGCTAGAGGCCCTAAGATAGGCATTGAATGGTTGATGCTATTAAATAGTTGAGATATATGATGTGATCATATATGTGATTATGAATATTGATGCCTTGATTTTGTGATATATGAGAAAATGCATGTTGTGATATATGCTTGATGAATGATTAAGGTTGAATTGGTGGGTGGTTCCATGTTAATGGTGAGTATGATGTTGATTATGTATAATGATGGTTGATTGGAAATGGTATTATTGGAAATTGGGATGAGGGAGGATGTATGACATGATATTGTGTTTGTCCTTTAGCCATTTGATTGAGAAGCGTTAAAAAGGTTGGATGGTGATTTTGGGAAATTTGGTAAAATATTAATGTGTGAGTTGAGGATGGCTTGATGTTGATTTTGGTACATTTTGATTTATTTCAAAGAAAAGGGATGAAATTGGCATGTTTTGATTGATTTGAAAAGAGTTGAAAGTGGCTTGTTTTGAAAATGGCACTTTATGGTTTTGTATGAAAACATGGTTTTTGGGCATATTTTGACGGGACATAACTTGGACTACGGATCTCTAATTTGTGCCAAATCTGTTTAGAAATGAAATTGGACCCGGGATGTCCATGCCGTTCGAAGAACGGGTGAAAAACGATTTAAAATGAGAAATTTATGTCCGTCGTTCTTCAAGAAAGCACCATCCACGCGTGCACGTGGTTTGCGCGGGCGCGTCGATGCGCTGCACCAAATGCCCAGCTATTTTCCTGAGAGTTGTGCCAGAGTTGTGCCAGTTTTGTGCCTGGGGCGCAAGAGCACCCACGCGTACGCGTGGTTGACGCTCGCGCGTCGTTTGGCTATTTTTCAACCCGCGCGTTCGCGCGTATGGCGCTTGCGCGTCGATGAGATTTTGTGGCCATCCATGCGTGCGCATGGAGTGCGCGTACGCGTGGCCCTGTTTTCATCCCAAAGTTGATTTTTGAGTTTTAAAAGCCAAATTTCATACTTCTAAGCCTTCAATCTCACCACTTATGTCTTAAATCATTATAATATGCCTAGCAATGAGGCAAATGGCTAGTAAATGTGGTAACTTGTGAGTGAAGCAAGGGAAAAATGAATGATCAATGAGGATCAAAGATGATTATGTGAGATGCGGAGGATGGCGGTGGAAGTGCTTGTTGTGCCATGGGCCGAAAGGCCGTAATTGTTAATGAATTGGCTGGTTATGGATTTAACTGTGAGCCGGATGGCTAGATTATGGCCGTGTTACGGCGGAGCCATTATTATGGCTAAGTATAAATGCATATATGCTGTTGAATGAATTGTGAATGTTTGCACTTCCACCATCGGAGATGAGGGTTTCCCTGGGAGGAAGCAGTGGCTAGCCACCACGTGCTCCAGATTGAGACTCGAAGCTCTTTTGACCCTATGTCGTAAGTGTGGCCGGGCACTGTAAAAAGCCCGGATGAGATCGCCCCCGTAAATATTCACCAGTGAGGGTGATGGATATGGATCATGATTATGATCAAGTTTATGATGAGTATAACTCGAGTTGGGGATGCGCGACAGAGGGACAGTCTAATGGTTAGCTACCAGGACTTGTCGGGTTGGCTCTATAACCGACAGATGATATCATCAGCCACTAGGGATAGGCATTCATCATATGCATACTATATGGATTGTTTGAGATTGCCTATTTGACTGCATATTACTTGCTAATTGTCTAAATGCCTTATCTGTTCCTATTTGTAAACCTCTTGTCTGATATAACTGTGTTTGCTATATTATACTCCTGCTGGTGGTTGGGAGGTCTGAAGGAATTGGAAAGG
Source organism: Arachis hypogaea (assembly GCF_003086295.3). Lineage (NCBI taxonomy): Eukaryota > Viridiplantae > Streptophyta > Magnoliopsida > Fabales > Fabaceae > Arachis > Arachis hypogaea. The sequence continues at coordinate 19,389,815 of NC_092047.1, forward strand.
GAAGTATTAGTTAGACTGAAGGATCTTTAGTCAGTTGCCACTTACGGTTTAATTTGTTTATAAGCTTTGATATTATCTGGAGGAAGTTCTAGGATTGCCTTCGGCTTTCCTCTATTATTATGTATTATATATGTGGAAGTTGTTACCATGCTGGGGACCTCTGGTTCTCACCCATGCGGATTTTGTGATTTTCAGATGCAGGACGTGAGGTTTCTCGCTGAGGCATGCTGGAGACTTCTGGATTAGCGAAGATCCTTTGTTCTCGGGACTCCGTCTCGATTTATATATCTTGTTTAGATACTTTTATCTCCACTAAATAACACAAACTGTGATGACTCCTCTTATAGGAGATTTTTGGAGAATAGGGTTCTGTATATTTGTGTCCCTTTGGGTTTCCTTTGGGGTTTTCTTATTTTATTATATATATATATATATATATATATATTGCTATGCTCGGACCGGTTATCTTCGCATCCGGATTTGAGTTTTGATATTCCCGTTTTTGACACTCTTTTGTATATATATAATCTCGCGTTAACTTATCCTTTGCTCGTTGCATTATCGATCGGAGTGTTGCGCTTTCGAGTTGCGATTTTTGTTTACCTCTTTTCTACAAAGGCTCCTAGTTATAATCCTTATTCACACTACTATACGTACTAGATTTTTGTTTTAGAGGTCGTAATACCTTGCCATCTCTGGATTATGACTTAAGCATAAGACTCTGTATGGTAGGGTGTTACACGATGACGGTGGCTCTATGGTGCGGTGGTTTCGAGAAAGGAGAAGAGAAAGGGTGAAATGGCAATGAGAGAAGAGGGAGAGTGGTGTTGTTCTACAAGGAGAAAGGAGAAGAGGGGAAAAGAAGAGGAAGGGAGGTCAGTGGTGAGTTGATGGCAACAGAGAGGGGTGCTGTGATGGTAGTGGTATCGGCGGTGGTAGATGGTGGTGATGGGGAGAGTGGAAGAAGTGAGAGAGTGAGCGAAATTCGAATGAGGGAAAGAGGGTTCGCGCTTTTGATTTACGTCTCGGTTACCGTTGGATTTACTGTCAGAAAAATTTGACGGTAAACCATTGCGGGTTACCAAAACGCATTGTTTCACTAAGTTAATTTACCGTCGAATTTTTCCGATGGTAAATCCGACGCTAAAAGATGCGGCACTATATTTTTGTTTTCCTCCAAATATTACATAAGAATTTACTGTCAGAAACTTAAATCCGCTGGTAATTATATAACCTTATGAATTCGATGCCGTTACCGACGGTAAATTTACCGCTACTCTGCGACACTAAATCTGAGATAAATTCAACGGTACTCAGCGTTTTTCTTGTAGTGAGTATCTTCAAAAGATAAGAAGGGTTCTTGATGATATGGCCAACATTGGCCATATTCTTTTCTTGAAAGATCACATATCTGCAATTTGTGATGGACTTTCTGAGGATTATGCCATGTATCTTTCTCAAATCATGGGAAAATTTGGCACAATTTTCTTGAAGCTGAGGCACTTCTTTTTAGCCATAAAGATATGCTTGACAGAACAAGAAAATCTGAAATTGGGCCATTAGTTCAAGCTATTATACTCAAGCATCTTTATATGGCAGAGCTAATTTTCATGCAAATTTTGGAGGAAGAAGAGGGTGCTCTGGAAGATTCAACCGTGGAGATCGCCCTTCAAATCAACACACTCATCCACAATGCCAAGCTGTGGATAAATTGGGCACATTGCTCTCTCTTGTTTTCATCTATTTGATAACTCTTTTCAAGATTCTTATCTGAGCTCAACCACTTCTGAATCATCTTCACTCCCACCCCTTCCTCATTCTATAATCCTCATGCTTATTTGACTACACAATCTAGAATGATAGATTCAAGTTAATTACCAGATACAGGTGCTAGTCACCATGTTACTTCAAATGCAAGAAACATCCTCTTATGACAGAATACAATGGTCCTGATAAGATTCTATTAGGTAATGGCTCAAGTATGGTTATCACTAATGTTGGTGAATCTTGTCTCATGTCTCTTAAAAATAAAAGAAATTTCATTCTCAAATAATTATTCCATATTCTCCTGAAGAGGTGACTTAAAACTTTAATGTGTGCAAAAATTTGCAACTAATAATCATTATTTTTTTGAATTTCATGCTAATTTTTATTACATAAAATGTTATGAAACTCACAAAATTTTGCTACAGAGAATACCTAAAAAAGGAGTTTATCAATTCCAAAATGTTACTGTTCTTAAGAATAAATTTAAATTATTAAAAGATTCTAGTTGAGACCCTTACTTTTTTAGCACCAGATGTAATGACTATACTATGTGGCATAAGAAAGTAGGTCATTGTGCTCCAAAAATATCTCTCACTGTCATGAAATTGTGTAATGTACTCACAACTAGAAAATTGCTTAATACAGACAGGTTTGGTCTTTATTACAGATGAATTTTTGGTTACCGACGAAATTACCGACGGATTTTGTCCCTCTATAAAAGCCTCATCAGAAATTATTTATCGATAGATTTTTACCAGTTACCGACAGATTTTTCCTCAGTAAATTCTCTCCTCCATTTCCATGGAATGTCAAACTTTCCGACGGATTTTCCGTCGGTAATTAGAGATAGATTTTTCAAAGGATTTTTCATCGGTAACTAGCGTCAGATTTTCTGATCAATTTTCCATCAGAAATTGGAGCCTTGGAAAACCATTCCAAACTCTGAATACAGACAGAAAATCCGTCTGTAAATTCGTCAGTAAGGTAAGATAGAATTTTTCTTAGATTTTTTCATTGCAAAATGAATACTTTAGGTTTGTTTTCTAAATTTACTCCATCAAGCACACTGTAAATTGAAAAAAAGAAATCCAAAAATCACATAGATAAATATAATATTCATTACATGATACTTATAAAATTGGATGTTATTTTTCAACATCATTGGCCAATATTTCACTGTCTTAATAAAAAGATACCCAAAAAAAATAAGATAACCATCCCAATGTTACATGGATCTCCTTCATTAACTGATGTCACAAATTACACTTAGCACTTAAAGATAGGATAATCTAAAATATTAATGGATAACCAAGTTGCATTGGTAGCATCAAGCTCCACATAAAGTTGATCTTGGCATCTCCTGACTGAAATATAATTAAAACCCGAATTAGAATTGGAATGAATTGGAATGCTTGAATTCATTCATATCAAAGCTAAGATGTCTATTTAAACAATCATTTTTGAAATTGGGACTTACCAAGACTTTCGATTATCTCTTTTCCCATTGAGAACTAGCCTGTAAAAAGTGCATGCTTGTTATGTTAGACAAGGAAAGAACTTAATAAAAACATGCGTTAACCCGAACTCTTAAACATTCAGATAAAACATTTTCTCTGAAACCAAGTTTGAAATTTAAAAAGGCATCTAGTGCAGATTGCAGGATGGAAAATGAAATGTTCTTATAGATTATAACATTCTAAAAATGCTTCCTCAATCCATGTTATAATGATCTTTCATTATTTAATCAGAATATGACAACCACTATTGTGTTTCAACCGAAGAAATCACATCAACCCAGCACTATCCACAAAAACTTTATAGTAAAGGCCTTACGTTGACTCTTTCTATTCGACGCATTTCATCTTCAAGTAATGATAGTTGTGCAGCAGATGTCCAATGAATGCAGTCCACAGGGCTAAAATACTCCCAAAAAGGAAAAAATTGTCAAATTAATTCTAGTAATCTTGATTAGCTTAGTTGTTACACTGAAATATCATTTCCATACAAGAACTTCTAATACTCAAATATCTGAGATCCCAATGGAAAAGGAAGGGACTATGAACTTCTAATAGGCAGAGGCATGGATTTTTTAAGTGTTTGGGATTGGAATTATCATCAATAAACTACATGGCCGATTTTATAATTTTTTTTATGCTGTTAGAAAACAGTGAATATTATAAAATGTAATTAGCTTGATTCATGAGAGTTCATTCATCATGTAGCCTATGACTAAGAAGAACTTAATCTTACATTCACTGTCAGCAGAAGTAATCTTGTTCAAGGCACGATCAAGAAAGGAAGAATAATGTTAGAAATGATCGATAAACATAGTCTATGAGAGTGATGTTCATAGACATACCAATTGTCGATCGCCTGCTAAACTAATTCAGGGTTCCCACATTGGCTATATACCCTAACTCTTCCAAAGTCTTTCTCTATTGCAAACACATCAGGGGCTACATTGGTACAATTTTTACAGCCTGTTGAAGGATTTGAAGCATAATTACATACATGGAAAAGCTTCATAGACTCTGAAGCATCATCTTACACTAAAAATAAAGCCTATTATTTAAAGCATTTTGCATTTAAGAAGTAGTCTCTTTTGCATGACTTGAAAGAATCTTGCTACTACATTTTTAAATACAATTTTCTATAAAAGAATCATTATAGAGAGAATCACAGCTTTTCTTTGTTTGTAAAGAGGTAAAATAGGTAGACATTAGGGGCTTATGAAATGTGTTTGGTGCTGACATAAACATAAAAAACAAAATAACACTGTATATAGAGTAAAGTACCTATGTAGCTGAATTCATCAACAAAAGCATGATCCTTGGGGCTAGAATCATCCACAAAAGGATTCATTGAAGTCAAAGAATATCCATGAATTTCATCATTAACCTTGCGCTAGATAGAATCGTTGAGCACCTAATAAAAAGCACAAGGTATAGAACCTCAATAACTTTTGTCTCAAACTCAATTGAAGAAACAAATGGAACTCACTACATAGACTTCACTGATGAACATGCGAAGGAAAATAAAGATTAGAATATGAGACACATGAAGACAGATTGGTTTGCATCATTACAGAGGAAAATATGACAATGATCTCTTTCTATACACTATGATAGCTGTAAAGTTGTTGTGTCCCCATCTTCGTTACTACCAGCGTTTAGGGCATTTGCTTTGTGTAACACCCTTACTACCAGAATGTCACGCTTTCGGCTGCACCACCTTGATAGCAAGAAGTATTACGACTACTTTATATACTTAATATTAAAATAGGAGCCTATGACTCAACACCATATCGCTGAGTTCTTTGAAAACCGGAAATAAATACTTTATCTTAAAAAAAACAAGCAAACATAGATTCATATACAAGACTTATATATATACATACATACAACTCCTATCTCTCTTACAAAATTGTAATAACAAAGACGAGGGAAGAAAATAATCTAATTAATACAACAACATATAAACCAAACGCAATATAACTCTTCTTAATGCTTCTTTATTCGGTTCCTGAAAAGGTAAAGCTGTAGGGGGGTGAGAACCTAACCACACGGTCTCACCTCGGAGTTTCAAAGTTGTCATAAGAAGATATTTAATAAGAAAACTGTTTTCAAGCTCAGTGATTATCATTGCCTTATGAATCTTTTTTAAAAACCAATAGGTAATCGTTCAAAACCTTTTCAGAGAAATAATGTTTATTCTTTCAGAAATCTAAAACATTTCCTTTCTTATAAGAAAATCTCAATCAGAAACCAACCACGCAATCAAACAACACAATCATTAATTCAGCACCAAAGTTTATTTTCAAGTATAGTACGCCAGGACAAACACAGGCAAAACAGACAAGGAAAGTACAGGTTTAGGTAGCAGTTACAGCAAATAGTTCAAGTAGCAGTTAAGAACAGTTTAGCAATTAGGCAAACCAAAACAAGTTCAAACCCAAGCAAATCATACAAATGCATATGATGCATGCCTGTCCTATGGCTGATGAGGCTCATCTGTCGGTTATCCAGCCAGCCCAACAAATCTGAATTGTCCTTAGACTGTCCCCCGACGTGCATCCCCAAGAGTCTATGCATAGCTTTTTCTCAAATAATCAATATTGTTCAATGGGAGTAACATTCCCGGGAATTTATATAGTGCCCAGTCACACTTACGTCGTAGAGTCAACAGAGTATCGAGTTCTCTACCTGGTACACGTGGTGGCAAGCCACGACACTTTATCCAGGAAAACTCGTGTCTCAGATAATTCAATTTCATAAGCCATATAAATAATTCATTCAACATTCATCAATGCCTAGGTCATTCTCAACATCATCATCATTCATCAATCCATATTTCATTTCCAATTTCCAATTTCATTCAAAATCATATTTCACAGAAAATCCTCAACATCCTTCTTTCCATTCCATTCGCTAACAATTCCCAATCCAAAACATAACTCTTCCTTTGATAAATAAAGTAATCTTAAATCATATAATGCTTAAAATTAAACCTTTTTAAAATAACTACTTCAAATAAAATTTCTAATTTTATAAAATTTCGGCAGCATCTCCTCTAAAACTCGGACACTGCCACCCTTTTCGGGTCCCATCCAATCATTCCTCAAATCAACCAATTCCAAATCTCAATCATTTTCCCGAGTTGAACCAGTTCCATTATCAAATTATTTTCAAATCAAACCAATTCCAACAATAAAACTCTTTTTAAAATCAAATCAGTTCAAATATTAAATCATTTATAAAAATCAGACCAACTCAAAATTAAACCGCTCCCAAAATCAATTTATTTTCATATCTCAAATTATTTCCAAAATCGATTCATTTATATTACCAAGTAAACTCCAAAATCAAGAAAATCCATCTTTCATAATAATCAAGTAAATAACATTTCAAACCGGTTTTTATCAACAACTATACCCCACTCATGCAATCAAGCACCCAATAATCCAGTCCAACAAACCATCACGTCCACAAGACAAATATATTCACAGAAGTATATCTTTCTGCATCAATATCTATTTATCACAACTCTGTAATGTAAAATAGATTTTAAGAAAAACCCCTACCTCAGTTAGCTGAGTCCGCGTAACTTATCGTGACAATTCTCTTTCCTTTTAATTCATGGCAGTAGCGATAACGTTAACCCCACGAGGACAGCAACAACTCTGACGCCTCTTATAGTAATCGCATTATTACAAATTGCAATTACAGTAGCTGGAACTATTTCAAGAAACCCAGACAAAGACATATACAAAAATCAAATCAAAACAAGCATGGAAAAGATAGTAAAATATGTAAACAGCCTAGAATCGAAAAAGATACCCGACCCGAATCATTAAGAACAGCTCTGGTGTCTGCTCCCAGCGACAAAAAAAATAGAAATCAAACCCCGGGCATCCGTCCTAGCGGCAGTAACATCACTCCGAGCGATTAAGGCAGCAGAGACACCAACAATAAAAAGAATAGTGGAACAAAATAGAAGCGGAACAAATTCAAGAAAGGAAGAAACAGTTACCAGTAAATCTGGCCTGGTTTTGGCGACGACGTATAACTAAGTAACTCGCGGCAATAGAAACCCAAGAAGACAAAGGCTTTAGCTGTGGTTTCCAGCGATGCAGCAGCAACCTGGGTGCAACAACGGCGGGCCCAACAGCTTCAGTGACAACTCCCGGCAAGCACAACAACTCTAATCGCACAAATAATAACCGAAACTCAATCATATAACAAATACCACCATAAATTCCTTAGTAACTTATAACAGAACGACGATTATGGATGTTCGGAATGAGGAATAGCTTACTGTAATTGGGGGACCCATGGAAACAGAGCAGCGGCGGCAATTCCAGCACTCAGAAGAACCAAAACCAGCCTAAACAAATCGGGCCAGTACCAAAACTAGAACCATATGGGATTTGGAACGGTAAGAGCATCCTCCTGTAACTGCAACAGCATTTTCCAGCATCCTTCAATGAGCAGAGATAGAATAGTAACGGCAACTTCCACCACCGTCACCTCCTCGCTTCCGGTGACCAGCTCCAGCAGCAAGGACGGTGAAGGCTTCGGCGGCGACAGCCATGGGAGCTCGGCGCGAAGCTGACAGCGACAGGAGACACGAACGGCGGCGATTTCTACCACGGATGCAGCTGGCGGCACGAATCGTTCTCCCTCTGCCCAATCTCTCTCTCTCCTCTTCGCGACATCGCCGGCGACGATGGTGGCGGAAGCTCGTGCTCCTTCCTTCCTTCGCGACAACGACACGGCTCGTGGACCCCGTGAAAGTATACTCCTCAACCTAACAAAGACAAGAATTTACCAAACAGGGAAGCTACGGAGGCCCTCCAAGACCTCCTAAAACAACTCAAAAAAGAGGTGGAGCATCAACGAGAAGCTGAGAGAGACATACGAAGGAAAGTTAGGACAACGCCACGAGTTAGAGGACAAACTTCTAAAACTCAAAGCAGATCTCAAAACCAAAACTACTCGATCCGGTCAAAGAGATCATGAGGACCAAAATCCCAAAGGACTTCAAACTTCCTGACATGACCTTATACGATGGCACAGCAGATCTCAGCCATCACCTCAGTAATTTTAGAAGTAGAATGTACCTCACTGACGCCTCAGATGCAGTCCGCTGCAAAGCCTTCCCGACTACTTTAACAAAGACAGCAATTAAATGGTTTGAAAATCTTCCCCTAGGTCCATCTCAAGCTTTGACGACTTAGCCAAGAAGTTCCTGGCCAGATTCTCCATCCAAAAGGATAAAACTAAGCACACCCCAAGTCTGTTAGGAATCAAGCAAGGAGATCGGGAAAATCTCTGCAGCTACATGGAAAGATTCAACAAAGCATGTCTAGACATACAAAGTCTACCAACAGAGGCCGCCATTATGGGTCTCATCAATGGCTTGCGAGAAGGACCTTTTAGCCACTCTATATCGAAAAAGCATCCCACATCTCTGAATGAAGTGCAAGAACGAGCAAAGAAGTACATCAACATGGAGGAAAACTCTCGACTAGGAGAGACCTCAAAATTCGGATTCTCCTACTCCTCTCGAGATAAGGATAAAGAGTCCAAGAAAAAAGAAGATCAGCATGGAGAAAAGATCAAGAAATACCACAGTTACACCCCCTCTGAGTATCTCTTGTAGATGTTTACCGAGAAGTATGTCATACTGACAAGATACCCCCAGCTCGACCTCTCAAAAGCAAAAAAGGAGGAGGAAATCGGGCCGAATATTGCGACTACCATCGAATCTATGGACATTCTACCAACGAATGTTTCGACTTAAAAAACGTCATAGAGAAACTGGTAAGAGAGGGAAAACTAGATCGGTACTTAGCCAGCCACGCCGACGAACCAAGAAAAAGAAGAAGGGACGAAGATGTCGGTCGAACTGAACGACCACCTCGTACACCAGAGAGACACGTCCACATGATACACGGAGGATTCGCGGGAGGAGGGATCTCCAAATCATCTCGCAAAAGACATCTTAAAGAAGTATATCACGTCGAAGGAAGAGAGGAAGCACCCGACATCCCCACAATCACTTTCACTAAAGAAGACCCAGCTAGCATCATCTCGGGACACGACGATCCCATGGTCATCACTATCATATTGGCCAACGCAAATCTCCACTGCACACTGGTAGACCAGGGAAGCTCGGCCGACATCTTGTTTAAAACTGCCTTTGACAAACTCGGCCTGGATGACAAAGAACTCAGAGCATATCCGAACAACTAGTTCGGACTGGGGGACACTCCGATCCAACCACTCGGGTACATCTCACTACACACGACCTTCGGAAAAGGAAACCGGTCAAGGACACCCAACATAGACTACATCGTGGTTGACATGAGTTCATCCTACAATGCAGTAATAGGTCGGACAACACTAAATCAGCTCGGCGCAGTAGTCTCACTCCTCATCTATGCATGAAGTTCCCAACCGCGGAAGGAATAGCCACAATAAAAGTAGACCAAAAGACAGCGCACCGCTGTTATAACGAAAGTCTAAACCTCAGAGGCAGAGGAGAAGAATTCCACACCATCGAACTCGGTGGAGTTCGAGAGCGGGAAAAACTTCGTCCACAACCTGAAGGCAAAATAGAACAAGTCCAGATCAGGGATATCCCAGATAAAAAAACCAATATTGGCACAATCCTAAAAGGAGACGCAAAGGAGTCCCTCATACAGTTCTTAAGAGATAATGTCGACCTCTTCGCATGGAAGGCCGCAGACATGCCAGGCATAGACCCCAAGCTGATGTGCCACAAGCTGGCAGTATACCCAAGATCTCGGCCAGTACAGCAGAGATGTAGAAAGCTCGGGCCTGAACGATTCTAAGCTGTGGAAGAGCAGGTACAAGCTCTAATGGAGGCAGGATTCATAAGGGAAGTCAAGTACCTACTATGGCTAGCTAACGTCGTCTTGGTGAAAAAATCAAATGGAAAGTGGCGGATGTGCACCGACTACACCGATCTCAACAAAGCTTGTCCAAAAGATCCTTATCCACTCCTAAGTATCGACGCTCTAGTAGATGCCTCCTCAGGATACAAGTACCTTTCGTTTATGGACGCTTATTCGGGATATAATTAAATCCCAATGTACCCACCTGATCAAGAAAAAACCTCATTCTTAACCCCAAAAGCAAACTACTGCTATGTCGTCATGCCATTCGGACTCAAAAATACAAGAGCCACTTATCAAAGATTAATGAATAAAGTCTTCGTAGACCTCATCGGGAAAGTCATGGAAGTCTACGTAGACGACATGTTAGTAAAGACACAGTATGAGGAGTCATTACTGTCGACCTCACCCAAGTATTCGATACTATAAGAAGGCATGGTATGCGACTTAACCCTGCAAAATGCACCTTTGCAGTAGAAGCTGGCAAATTCTTAGGTTTTATGCTCACCAAAAAAGGAATCGAGGCGAATCCGGACAAATACCGGGCCATGCTCAACATGAAAAGCCCGACTTGCGTCAAAGAGGTACAACAACTCAATGAAAGGTTAGCAGCCTTGTCCAGATTTCTAGCTGGATCGGCAATAAGATCTCTCCCATTCTATGCCACTCTAAGGAAGGGAAAGAGATTCGAATGGACAACGGAGTGCGAGCAGGCCTTCCAAGATTTTAAAAGATTCCTGGGGCAACCACCTATTCTAACTCGGCCACGGGAAGGAGAACCACTTGTATTGTACATCGAGGTAAGAAATCAGGCAGTAGCTTCAGCATTGGTTCGAGAAGACGACAGTGGACAACAACCTATATACTTCATCAGTAAAGCACTACATGGGTCTGAATTGAACTATCAAAAGATAGAAAAATTTGCTTATGCTCTCATATTAACATCTCGACGACTTCGCCCATATTTCCAAGTCCACATCATCAAGGTTCGGACCAACCAGCCCATAAAAGGCATCCTGCAGAAAACAGATCTAGTAGGAAGAATTCTACAATGGGCAGTCGAGTTGTCCGAATTTGACCTCCAATATGAAGCTTAGACAGCCATCAAATCACAATATTTGGCCGACTTTATTAAAGAATTTACAGACATCCCGGAAATCCCTACGAAGTGGAATCTCTACGTAGACGGTTCCTCAAACAAAATTGGGAGTGGTGCGGGTGTGATAATTGAAAGCGACCAGGGAACCCAAATCGAACTTTCTCTCAAATTCAGGTTCCCTGCCTCAAACAACCAAGCTGAGTATGAGGCACTACTAGTTGGTTTGAAGCTGGCTAAGGAGGTGGAAGCTCAAAAGCTTATCATCTTCAGCGACTCACAGGTAGTCACTTCACAAATAGCGGGGAATTATCAAGCCAAGGATCCCACCATGAAAAAGTACTTGGACAAGACCAAGGAACAGCTCGGACAACTCGGGGAATATGAGGTCCGCCACATACCCCGAGAACAAAATGCTCGAGCTGATGCACTCTCAAAATTAGCCAGCACCAAACCAGGGGGCAACAATAGAAGCCTCATCCAAGAGATGCTACAGAACCCATCAATCTCGGAAGAAGAAAAGGTCCTAGCCATAACAAGTCTGGATCAGGGATAGATGGCACCCATAATTAATTACCTCAAAACAGAAACACTCCCTACAGATAAGAAGGAGGCAAAGAGGTTAAAACGGGAAGCACAATACTACACCATCATAAACAATACCCTATACAAAAGAGGGATTTCAACGTCATTGTTAAAGTGTGTGCCGACTTCCAACACAAAGGAAGTTTTAGAAGAAGTACATAGTGGCATCTATGGGAATCATCTCGGAGCACGGGCACTTACCAAAAAAGTACTCCGAACCGGATTTTATTGGCCAACTTTACAAAAAAAAGCAACAGAGTTCGTAAAGACATGCCCACCATGTCAAAAACACGCCAACTTCCACATCGCCCCACCGGAGGAGCTTATCAGTGTAACCTCACCCTGGCCATTCGCAAAATGGGAACTCGACCTTATCGGTCCTTTCCTCCAAGGATCCAGACAAGTCAAATTCCTCATCGTGGGAGTAGACTATTTTACAAAGTGGATTGAGGCGGAACCTCTAGCCAACGCCACTGCTCAAAGAAGTCGAAAATTCCTATACAGAAACATTGTCACAAGGTTTGGGGTTCCATACTCCATCACCACAGACAATGGCACTCAATTTACAGATGCAGGCTTCAGAAAGTTGGTGGCTGATCTGAACATTAAACACCAATTTACATCCGTGGAACACCCTCAGGCCAATGGACAAGCAGAAGCTGCTAACAAAGTCATATTAGTCGGGTTAAAACGGAGATTACAAGATGCAAAAGGAGCCTGGGCTGAAGAGCTCCCACAAGTCCTATGGGCATATCGGACAACTCCACACTCCACCACAAGGGAATCACCTTTCCGATTAGCTTACAGGATGGAGGCAATGATCCCAGTGGAAGTCGAGGAAGGATCACCTAGAGTGATTCACTACAGTGAAGAGGCCAACTCCCAACTTCAAAAGGAAGAACTCGACCTACTTCCAGAAATCCGAGAAAGAGCTCGGATCAGGGAAGAAGTGTTAAAACGTCAAATGGCTTTGAGATACAATCAAAAGGTAGTGCGGCGAGGTTTTGTAGAGAACGACCTCATCCTAATCCGAAATGATATCGGAACAACTTGACCTAGAGAAGGAAAGCTCGCAGCAAATTGGAAAGGACCCTACCGAGTCACAGAAGTGCTCGGAAAGGGCTATTACAGGCTGTCCGAACTCGAAGGGCGAGAGCTTCCAAGATCATGGCACGCCTGCAACCTAAGAAGGTATTATAGTTAAAGGTAATAAAGATCTTAGGATAAGGCGCACTCTTTTTCCTGAAAAGGTTTTTTAATAAGGCGCCAAGTCAAGATCTACAAATTGCTCGACTTAGAGAGATAAAATGCCCACATGTATATATCTACATTTTCTCTTGAATAAAGTTTTAGATTTTCTACAAATCCTCAAGACGCATTAATCTGAAACACCAAAAATTCATCGCCCGATTATAAAGCTACAAGATCAGCAGAAAGTGGAAATCAAATTCACTGCTTGATCACGATAAAGACCAAAGAAGATTAAAACTAAAATCATCAAAAGGTCAACCAAACGAGGATCAAACCCAATTTCTACAAAATCGACAAAGATGAAAAGGCGACAAAAAATGCAAGAAGTTATCGAAAGTGATCGATAGAAAGGACCTGACGAGGTCTTAATAAAATGGGTTGCTAAAAATAACTTAAAAAGACAGGCCGACGTAAAGAAGTCGGACCAGTCGACCACAATAACCAAAGTTATAAAAAGTAAATCCCTGGAAAGAGGCTTGGCCAGCCCTAAAAAGAGGATTACTAAAAATAACTTAGAAGGGACCGACATAATAAAGTCGGCCTAACAAAACCAAAAAAGTTATAAAAAGTAATCCCTGAAAGAGACCTGACAAATGTCCAAAAAAGAGGATTACTAAAAATAACTCAGAAGGGACCGACATGATGAAGTCGTCCCATAACCAAAAAAGTTATAAAAAGTAATCCCTGAAAGAGACCTGACAAAGGTCCAAAAAAGAGGATTACTAAGAATAACTCAGAAGGGACCGACATGATGAAGTCATCCCATAAAGAAGTTATAAAAAAGTAATCTGACCAAGGTCCAAGAAAATGGATTACTAGAAATAACTTCAAAGCTAAGATGAAGAAATCGGCCAACAGAAGGCACACAAGTCGGACCCCGAAATCCACGATCTCAAAAGAATCACAAGTATGAAAATACAAAAGCAATCAAATGAGATCGGACAACAAAGTTCCAACGCTTTCAAAAACCTAGAAAATGTCAGATAGGTGCAGACAAGCATATTACGAAAGGAACAAGTTATAATAATAATAACAAGACTCAAGAGGCCACCTCAAGGCGACCTCAAAAGCCGGAGAAAATACTTTGTTTTTCAAAACAGAGTTGCTAACAGAACAGCAACTAAAAAGTATCCACAGTCAAAAGCCACATAATTACAAAATAAAAGAGTTCAAAGCCCACAAGCCGGGCTATATACAAAATATCCAGAATAATCATAGAGGGCCTAAAGAGTTCCCAGTTGCAGCATCCCGGGGTGAAGGAGGACGAGTCTGAAGAGGCACCGCATCTACAGTCCCATCATCCCGGTTCAGGATCCGACAATCAGGATTCGACTCAGGATGACCAACCGCAGGAGTTGAAGAAGTCGGTGCAACAGAGACTTTGGCAGCAGGCACAAGAGGAGGCTCAATATCATCATCATCATCAGGGTCATCAGGGACAATTTTTCTATCCTTCACAATGTTGTCCAAGCTAAAGAGAGTAAGGTCAAGCTCGGGTGCAAGAACTCGAACCTGCTCCTTCAGATTCTCATAAGCAGCATTAACACTGCCTACAAGATGACCTTGAAGTTTGGCATAATCAGCTCGAACAGACTCCAAACTCTCTCTGAGATCCATCATCTCCTTATATGTGGTGACATAGCTCTCCTTATGCTTCAACGCCATGTCCTCAGCCAACTTTGCAGAGGCCGCCAAAGCAACAGCTCTAGTCTTCTCACCCTCCAACTCTTTTTCCAGCTTAGCCACCTTCACTTCGAACTCCTCCTTTAACCCCTTGATCCTGTCATATTCCGACTTGGCCTCCTCTATAAAAGCCTTTGTCGCGTGAACTGGAACATCCTGAGCAGTCCAAAATAATGCTGCCCCCATGTGTGCCATTTTTATACTGCTCCGGGTAATGAAGTTCAAATGACGAAAGATGGATACATCGTCAGTAGGAACTACACCATAAGGAGCAATTTGTTGATAAAAAAACCCGACAGTGTCAAAATCGGGGGCATCCAGATTGAAAGGCTCAACAGTTCTCTGTCTTTTTGGAGGAGGGATGGCAGTAGGAGAAGAGGTAGCAGCAGAGGCTTGGGGAGGATCAACCAAATGGACCTGAGGAATAGGAATCATCTTCCTCGGCCCAGAAGTACTCAATATTGGCTTTATATGAGGAACTTGAGAAGATCCTTCCCCAGCCGCCTTGGCCGAAATATTCTGGGCAGCTGTAGCCTTCCTCGCCTTCTTAAAGGCCTTCATGGAGTCATTGTTTTTAATCATCTCTGAAAATACACAGCAAGAAACCAAGTTATAAAATGGAAAGAAAAGGAGTAAACTCGACAAAATAAACAAGCGCACAAAAGAACTTGACCACTACCCAGCTCAGTTCGAAGAAGTGAGGGATCTCCTAGGAACTTCTTTGTATCAAGATGGGGATGCTGCCCCCAGTTCTCTTCCAACACAGTTACAAAGGCTAGTTCAATCTCATCCAACATCTCCCAAGTATACCTAGACACCACTACATTCTTTTGCCACTCTAAAGGAAAGCTGGGCTCGCTATTTTCATCCAAAAAGAAAGGCCGAGCTCCTTCAACAGCTTGGACCTTGAAAAAATAGTTCTTGAAATTGCGAAAAGATTCATCATACATTGAAAAGACTTTCTTTCCCTGGGCAGCTCGGAAAGATACCCAGGCAGCCTTCTTCTTAGCTACCCCAGGCTTAGTCAAAACAAAGAGATAAAGAAAAAGGGTCTGAGATGGTTTAACATCCAACTCTCGGCACAGTAATTGAAAGATCTTAAGGAAACCCCATGAATTCGGGTGAAGCTGGGATGGAGACACATTACACGACCACAACAAATTGGTCTCAAAAGGAATAAAAGGAAAAGTAATGTTCAGCTGGCTGAAAAAATAGTCATAGGCATAAAAGAAGGGACGCTCCCCCTGGACCGAGGTCGGGAAACAAACCCTCTCATCGGAATCAGGCGCTACCAGCTCATAATCTTTCTCCTGTTCTCGACTACTACAAATTCTGTGATGTTTCCTCAGCTCTACACAGTACTCAGCATTTACCACAAAGACACACATCAACACGAGGGAGTCCAGCCAGTCCGACATGCCCTCAGGAACTTTGGAAGAGGTCTCGACAATATTTTTGCGAGACGACATGGGTCAACTAGTCCTACAGTAAGAAAAAAATGGGTTACTAACCAAAGCAACTCGGACAAATATGGATACAACTCAGGCTAAAGCATACAAACAACAAAAGGAGACCCCAGGACTCACATCAAGGTCCAGGGGCATCCTTTGGAGGCAGTAACAGAGTAAGGTTTCAGGAAAAACCCGCGACCTACATCCCTCAAAAAAAAAAGAAGCAACCTTCCCTCGACAGCGACATTCCACAAGAAAAAACACAAAGTAAATCTATCAAAGACATCACCTCCTACAGCCTATCTGAAATATCAAATATCAAAGCATGCAAAGGGGTAATCATCAAAGACGCAACCTATCTCAGAGGCAAACGGTTCAACATCTCAAAAGGGAAATCATAAAAGGCGTGAATCAAGAAAATGCAATCAGAAACATTCAAAACATTAAACTAACAGAAAACACGAAAAGCCATACACACCAAATAAACCCTCAGCGCACACATTTGATCAGATACACGGCGAAGGCAGAAAGATTCAAACTTTCCAACAAGAATTCAAGCAAAAATAAAAACTTTCTCATAGGCAAGCATGAAAAGATGAAAGCTAACCTGTAGAGGAAGGAGACAGAAAACTGCTCGCAAGAATGAAGCGATGACAAGCCCACAAATCACTTCAGAAAGCAGGAAGATAGAAGGCACGGAGACGTGAAAACTCGAGAGCAAGCGAAAATAGAGAAAGTCACCAAAAGAAGAAGATTGCAATGAAGCAAGAAAGGGAGAAATGGAAAAGAAACTCTTTGAAAAAATTTGAAATGAAGTAAAGGAGTGGGAGGCAAAGGAAACGACGAAAAAAGAGGCTAATGAGCATTTAAAACCCTCGCACGTTCCCAAGGCCTTACGAGAACGCACGCTACAAGGAGAAACATTCCGCATTTAAAACTACTAATTTGAAGTTCTACAAACAAAAAAAACCAACACAATGCTCGAACTCGGCTTCTCAAGAAGAGGTCAGAAGTCCTAAAACTAAGACTCGACCTCAAAAAGAAAGACCGAGCTCGAGCAGGGGCACTGTTCATACCCTGGGTCGAGCTGTCGAACCCGGGATGTTTAGTGACAAGTCGACCGACCTCTTCAGGTCAGACTATCCGACCTCTTCTCAAAGAGCTCGGCCAAATCACCAGGAAAGCCCAATAATGGCCCAAACAGAGGAACACGACCTAAATCCAAAGGCAGCCCAAGCCTAGGGAGATAAAGGCGGTTCCCTTGAAGATAAGATGACTTCACTCAAAGATAAGATAAGATAAGATAAGATAAGATAACTATCTTATCTCCAGAAAGGTCACTCCATACCATTATAAATACACTGGAGCACCCAGGTATAACTCATACTCTGATTCTACAAAAAACCTGTTTAATACCCTTGCTAACTTAAGCATCGGAGTCCCTTGCAGGTACCCCCCACCCTCCGGTGACAAAGGATCAGTAGCACAGCCAGTCCAACAAGTCAGACACGGCAACTCCGGCCGCCACTCACCAGCCGGACACGTCAGCGCCGACCAGCATAGAAGATCTCGTCCGAGATCGACCTATAGTTTCAGGTAACCCCTGGAACAAAAACCTTAAGAGATACTCTAGGTATATAATAAAAAGAATTTGCATAAAAACATAAGCTAGGAAATCAAGTTGTAATCCTAAGAAAGAATTTTGAATTTAAGAACTTCGATAGGAAGAATCAAGAGGAAGAACGGTACTTTTATTTAAACCAGATTTGAGCTGAGGGGAAAAGAAGACTAAAAATCAATGGTAGCGTTTACAAAGAATGGATAATCTAAAGCAGGAATGAAATCACTTTCTCAAAAGAAATACGAAAAGTTTAAATAAGGTATTACATCAAAACAATCGTAGTTAAAATAAAATATGCAAAGTTTATAAAATAAAATTTAATTGGGCTATGAATAAAATTTTATTTTATTTTGTTTTAATTAATTTTTTTTCAAGAATCTTGAAAAATACTCGGATGTAAAATCACATAAGAATACGTTTAAAAATTGTGATAAGGTTGAAAATAAATCAAGTTGTAGTTACTGAAGGAAATTCAAAGTAGAAATTGTTTTCTATAGAAGAATATGTGAAGCTTTACAGATAAACAGATTTAAACCATATAAAGAAATTTTAGAATCCATGTAGAAAAGTATATGCTAAATTTAAAAGTAATCTTATCTAAAAATTTGAAGGATGATTGGGAAACACAATTAAGTAAGAAAAAGATCAATTCAAAACTTTTCCAATCCAAAATAAGCTCAGATTACGTCAAGGAGATACACAGATTACGTGGAGAAATTCAAGGTCAGGACTTATGATGCCGAGAATTTAGAAGATAATCAAGAATATGGTAAGTTCAAGATATACATTAGACATGGAGGAAAAGTATCAATTTACAAAGTTAGCTTAGTTCGAATCATAATTTTCAAGGTTCAAATCGCTCAAGATTTAAGGATCATGCATTATGCCAAAACAAATTCAAGATCAGATCAATGAGCATATAATTCTTGAAGAAGAGTATAATCAATGGTAAAGACAGATATTTTTAAAAGACTCAAACAAATTCTTAAGAATACAATCAAACAAGATTATGGACGAATAATGAAATACGGTCGGAGAATGATCAATCATAGTTCAAGAAAGGAATCCGAGTCAAGGAACTTCAATGAGGATAGTAAAAAAAAGAAATGATATGCCAACCTAAGCGACGTAAACAAGAATCATAAATCGAAACCAAGCACGAAAAGCGAACCCTAGCATCCGCGAACCACGTGACTCGCATTATCCATTACTTATCAATTCCTTTTCGCCTATAATAACCTATTAACTTTCCCGTTCACATAAGCCATCAACATTAAGTTGGCCAGACTTAACATCAACAGATATGCAACGGTAAGCTAACAATGTTAATTAATAGGCAGTCATGTGCATAAAATTCTAATTCTCGTTATTCAAACAAGACCTACTACATGACAGACTCTCAGAGTATTTAATTGAAGCATAATTAGTCCATTCCCAAGGCTCTACAGGAAAGACCACTCTGATACCATAATGTAACACCCTCACTACCAGAATGTCACGCTTCCGACTGCGCCACCTTGATAGCAAGAAGTATTACGACTACTTTATATCCTTAATATTAAAATAGGAGCCTATGACTCAACACCATATTGCTGAGTTCTTTGAAAACCAGAAATAAATACTTTATCTTAAAAAAAAACAAGCAGGCATAGATTCATATACAAGACTTCTTACATAATATCTTATAATATAACATATATATAAAACATACAACTCCTATCCCTCTTACAAAATTGTAATAACAAAGACGAGGGAAGAAAATAATCTAATTAATACAACAACATATAAACCAAACGCAATATAACTCTTCTTAATGCTTCTTCATTCGGTTCCTGAAAAGGTAAAGCTGTAGGAGGGTGAGAACCTAACCACATGGTCTCACCTTGGAGTTTCAAAGTTGTCATAAGAAGATATTTAATAAGAAAACTGTTTTCAAGCTCAGTGATTATCATGGCCTTATGAATCTTTTTTAAAAACCAATAGGTAATCGTTTAAAACCTTTTCAAAGAAATAATGTTTATTCTTTCAGAAATCCCAAACATTTCCTTTCTTATAAGAAAATCTCAATCAGAAACCAACCATGCAATCAAACAATACAATCATTAATTCAGCACCAAAGTTCATTTTCAAGTATAGCACGCCAGGACAAACACAGACAAGGAAAGCACAGGTTTAGGTAGCAGTTACAGCAAATAGTTCAAGTAGTAGTTCAGAACAATTTAGCAATTAGGCAAACCAAAACAAGTTCAAACCCAAGCAAAGCATACAAATGCATATGATTCATACCTGTCCTATGGCTGATGAGGCTCATCTGTCGGTTATCCAGCCAGCCCGACAAGTCTGAATTGTCCTTAGACTGTCCCCTGACGTGCATCCCCAAGAGTCTATGCATAGCGTTTTCTCAAATAATCAATATTGCTCAATAGGGGTAACATTTCCGGGAATTTATATAGTGCCCGATCACACTTATGTCGTAGGGTCAACAGAGTATCGAGTTCTCTACCTGGTACACGTGGTGGCAAGCCACGGCATTTTATCTAGGGAAACTCGTGTCTCAGATAATTCAATTTCATAAGCCATATAAATAATTCATTCAACATTCATCAATGCCTAAGTCATTCTCAACATCATCATCATTCATCAATCCATATTTCATTTCCAATTTCCAATTTCATTCAAAATCATATTTCATAGAAAATCCTCATCATCCTTCTTTCCATTCCATTCGCTAACAATTCCCAATCCAAAACATAACTCTTCTTTTGATAAATAAAGTAATCTTAAACCATATAATGCTTAAAATTAAACCTTTTTTAAAATAACTACTTCAAATAAAACTTCTAATGTTATAAAATTTTGGCAGCACCTCTTCTAAAACTCGGACACTGCCACCCTTTTCGGGTCCCATCCAATCATTCCTCAAATCAACTAATTCCAAATCTCAATCATTTTCCCGAGTTGAACCAATTCCAATATCAAATTATTTTCAAATCAAAACAATTCCAATAATAAAACTCTTTTTAAAATCAAATCAGCTCTAAGATTAAATCATTTATAAAAATCAGACCAACTCAAAATCAAACCGCTCCCAAAATCAATTTATTTTCATATCTCAAATTATTTCCAAAATCGATTCATTTATATTACCAAGTAAACTCCAAAATGAAGAAAATCCATCTTTCATAATAATCAAGTAAATAATATTTTAAACCGGTTTTTATCAACAACTATACCCAACTCATGCAATCAAGCACCCAATAATCCAGTCCAACAAACCATCACGTCCACAAGACAAATATAATCACAGAAGTATATCTTTTTGCATCAATATCTATTTATCACAACTATGTAATGTAAAATAGATTTTAAGAAAAACCCCTACCTCAGTTAGCTAAGTCCGCGTAACTTATCGTGATAATTCCCTTTCCTTTTAATTCATGGCAGTAGCGATAACGTTAACCCCACGAGGACAGCAACAATTCTGACGCCTCTTATAGTAATCACATTATTACAAATTGCAATTACAGTAGCTGGAACTGTTTCAAGAAACCTAGACAAAGACATATACAAAAATCAAATCAAAACAAGCATGAAAAAGATAGTAAAATATGTAAACAGCCTAGAATCGAAAAAGATACCCGACCCGAATAATTAAAAACAGCTCTGGTGTCTGCTCCCAGCGACAAAAAAAAAATAGAAATCAAACCAGGACATCCGTCCTAGCGGCAGTAACATCACCCCGAGCGATTAAGGCAGCAGAGACACCAACAATAATAAGAATAATGGAACAAAATAGAAGCGGAACAAATTCAAGAAAGGAAGAAACAGTTACCAGTAAATCTGGCCTGGTTTCGGCGACGACGTATAACTAAGTAACTCACGGCAATAGAAACCTAAGAAGACAGAGGCTTTAGCTGTGGTCTCCGGCGACGCAGCAGCAACCTGGGTGCAACCACGGCGGGCCCAACAGCTTCAATGACAACTCCCGGCAAGCACAGCAACTCTAATCGCACATATAATAACCGAAACTCAATTATATAACAAATACCACCATAAATTCCTCAGTAACTTATAACAGAACGATGATTATTGATGTTTGGAATGAGGAATAGCTTACTGTAATTAGGGGACCCATGGAAACGGAGCAGTGGCGGCAATTCCAACACTCAGAAGAACCGAAACTAGCCTAAACAAATCGGGCCAGTACCAAAACTAGAACCATATGGGGTTTGGAAAGGTAAGAGCGTCCTTCTGCAACTGCAACAGCATTTTCCAGCATCCTTCAATGAGCATAGATAGAATAGTAACGGCAACTCCCACCACTGTCACCTCCTCTCTTCCGGTGACCAGCTCCAGCGGCAAGGACGGTGAAGGCTTCGGCGGCGACAGCCATGGGAGCTCGGCACGAAGCTGACAGCGACAGGAGACACGAACGGTGGCGATTCCTCCCACGGACGCAGCTGGCAGCGCGAATTGTTCTCCCTCTGCCCGATCTCTCTCTGTCCTCTTCGCGACATCGCCGGCGACGATGGTGGCGGAAGCTCGTGCTCCTTCCTTCCTTCGCGACAACGACGCGGCTCGTGGCCCCCGTGAACGGCAATGATAGGGCGTGGGTCCTCTTCCGTCCCGATGCGCCTTTCATCTGCGAACCTTCTCTCTCTCGCACGTGGCTGGACTAACGGCAACGGCGGTAGCAAGACCCTCCGCGCGCCAGCGCGTTCTTCCTCTCTTCCTACTTTTTCTTCTCAGTTTCCCTCTCTCCTCTCTGTCCCTTCTCCGTTCTCCCTCTTCTTTCTTTTTCTTTTTTTTTTTTTGTTTTGTTTTGGTGAAAGGGGTGAGCGGCTGAAGGTTTGGGGGGGTGGTGGCGGTGCTGTTAGTATTAGGAAGGTTAGGGTTTAATTTGGGAATATTTGGGTTAATTAGGATTTGGTAATTCTAATCAAATTAGGGTATATTTTATTAATTCGAAATCTAATTTAATCACTTGAAATTACTTTAAAAAATATTACTTAATTATCAATTTGCTAATTAGATTTTAATCAAGTATCTTAAATTAAAATTAGAGATGATATAATTTATTTTTATGAAATTAAAATATTAAATTCTAAAATCTCAATTATTTAAACTAAATCATATAAAATTTTTATTCTTTTACGACTGCTAAATTTTATAATTTAAGTATAGAAAATTATTTAATAATAATGAAATTAAGTAAAATTTATATTTTAATTATCAAAACCTGATTTAATTATTTTCAATAAAATAATTTCTGAAAATAAAATCTCTAATAAATAAATAAATTTAAAATTGACTCATAATAAAATTTTTTCCAAAATTTCTGGGTCTTAAACTTTGATTAAAGCAGATTTGCATGAAATCTCATGTTGCAATATTTTTATCTGAAACAAAATGCATCGATTCGAAATTAACAAAATAATTTGCATTTTTGAAATTAAGAGTGCAATGATAAACTCATTGCAAATGCTTACCCTATCCTTTCCCAAATTAAACTCCTACAAAAATTAACATAACAGAATCATCAATCACCATTATCAAATTGCAGAATAAGAACAAAGAAATGAATGAAATGCTGAAGAAACTAACCGCTGAACAAGAGATAGCAGAAAGCTGAAATTGATGAATCCAAACTAGTATTAACTGAATTAAATTTCTGTTCTAGACAACTATAGCACATATCACACTATTACATGAAATTGAAAAGAGGAATTACGAGCAGGTCAGAGATTACGAACATCATATATCTTACTGAATTATATCACACCATTCCATGAAATTAAAAAGAGGAATTAATTGCATGAAATTGAAAATCTAACCTCCAAGCGAAGAAAAACAGAGGGCTTCAATTTCAGTTAATAAGCGGATTGAAAATCTAACCTCCAAGCAACAGAATCATAAAATTAGTGTTCGGATTAGAGCAGTGGCGAAGAGAGATCTACGACGACGGCGATGAAGGGAGTAGACGCGTCGAGAGCGGCGGAGAGGGCTCTGCGACAATGGCAACGAAGGGAGCAACGCGACGAGAGCGGCGGCGGAGGGGCTCGTGCGATGCGAGCGGTGGAAGGGGCTCGTGTGATGCGAGCGGCGGTGGCAGCGGCAGAGAGAAGTAGTAGCTCGTTGATGGAGAGAGGAACAAGCTCGTTTGAATTGTGTGGTGTGAATGGAGCTCGATAGGGTTAGGAAAATGCTAGGTTTAACTCAATTTTTCCAACGGAATATTTTAAATTACAGACAAATTTTCTATCTGTAATAATCCATCGGTAACTATTTCTCAAAAAAAATTAATTTTTCCGATAAAATTATCGACAAATTTTTTTTCGGTCTGTAATTTATGCTAATTCATTTTCCTTCATTTTTGATAGAAATTTTCTCACAAAATTTGTCCGTATTTTTATGGAATAAAATCTGTCAAAAATATCCGTCTATAATAAATAATTTTTTAATAGTGATCTATTCCTTCTAGTGAATCAATAAAATTGCGATTTTGTGAACCATGTTGTTTGACTAAAATGCATTTGTTGTCCTTTACTAATGATTCTTTTAATTTCACTGCTCCCCTTGATATGATATATATTGACATTTGGAGCCTTTTTTCAATTTGCATGAAATTTCAAGCTTTTCAAATATTTGTGTAATTCAAAAATCAAATTGAGACTCATACAGTTAAGATGATATTTTTTAAAAAAATAAATCTATTGCAGACTTGCAGTACGAAATAGTAAATCATCTATTTTAATACTTAATTATTTTTTAACCAAAATTTCATGAGAAGTGATTTAGTAGTGAGAAGTTTAAAATATATATATAAAGATGTTAGATTTAAATTTGATATGTGAATGTAATAAAATTATAATAAAAAAAAATTTTATTCCTTTTTTTTAAGAGAGACTAAAATGACATTTTTCTTTCTTATATTTAAAAAACGTACACTCTCTATTTTTATAACTTTTAAAAACTAAAAATTTCCTCTTTAATTTATTTTAAATTTTTTATGTAAACTAATGTTAACTTTACTCATTTGTTAAGAAAAAATAAATTATTTGTTATAAAAATACTCTTTAGCAAAAATTTTAATTTTTTGTGATTAAATTTATTTATCAAAATATTCTTTAACAAATTATTTTTTACTGATTAAATTGTATTTTTATCAAAATATTCTTTAAAAAAATTTTTAATGATTAAATTATTTTTTAATATATTCTTCAATAATTTTTTAATTATTAAATTGTAATTTTATCAAAGTTTTCGTTAACAACTATTTTTGTACTTTACTATTAATTTTTTATATCAATATTTATTATTTTAATATTAAATTAAAAATCTTATCACTGTTAATATGTATAACAATTAATATTAATAAATAATTTATTTCATAGAACTATTGAAAATTATTAACAATTTTATCAAAACTTAAAAAATAAATCAAGATGGATAAATTTTAAATTTAAAAAATAACATCTCATTCCTTCACATTTTTATAAAGCAAATTTTTTAATAATTAAAAAATTATTGAAGAATATTTTAGAAAAAAAATAATTTAATCGTTAAAAATTTTTTTAAAAATATTTTTAAAAAAGTACAATTTAATTAGTAGGAAAAAAATTTATAAAAAAATATTTTGGTAAACAAAATTTAATAACAAAATATAAAATTTTTATTAAAGAATATTTTTGTAAAAAATAATTTTTTTTAAAAAATAGATAAAATTAATATTAATTAATATAAAAAATTTAAAATAAATTAAAAATGAGATATTTTTAAAATTATAAAAAAAAAAGAGTATATATTTTATAAATAAAAAAATATTATTTTAATATCTCTCGAAAAAAAAAAAGTAAATTTTTTTCCAAAAAAAAAAAAAGAGTCACATACTCACATTGAGATCTCACTTGAAAACCGCGTTATAGCTGCTTGGTTGTTAGCAATCGTATATTGAATAATTAACTAACATAACGACATAATGGATAATGTATTTAATTCAGTGTTGATTGTGATAACCTAATCAAATGGTTTAGTATGTAATTCATCTAATTCCTAAAATAGAAAATTTAAGCAAGTATTTTTATTAAAATTTGACTTAACATTTAACTAGTAAAAAAAAAATAAGTAATCTCATATTATTAGATAAAATCTCATACTATTAAAAATATAAATAATAGTTAATTAATAAATACAAATCACAAAATTTACTAAGCCTTTAGCATTCCTCATCCTAAAATATGGGTCATTGTTAGGTACTCTAAAACTAAAATAAAAAGATTTATTTTCTCCAATCAATTTATATCATATATGTTAAAGTTTTGTTATAAGAATTAAGATTTTTTAAAAAATAAAAAATTGATAAAATAATAAAATATACATTTAATAAAAGTTATAAATTCATAATAATTAATTTCTTATTTGATTATTTTACCAATTTTTTATTTTAAAAAATTTAATTTTTTATTATAAATATTTATTAATAATTTATAATTTATACCGACAGCACCTAATGATTTTTTCCAAAATCCAACCAAAAGGCTTTACACGTTTTCACAACTAACTAGTTTATATATTTGGCATCAAATATGAATTATGAGAGCATCATGCATGCATGCTAAGTGCTACCTATATTCTCAACAAATTCAAAGCCCTGTCCACTGAACATCGAGCAAAATAATAATGCATCGCTTGGTTTATTCTTATTACTATTGCCTTTTTTGTTTTCTTTTTTCTTCTTCGTCAAGAGCATTATCATCATACTCCAAATATGCCTTTATTTATTTATTAATGAATTTTAAAATATTTATACTAAAACAATTACTCTGTAATTATTAAATGATTCACTTTGAGTTGTGACTGTCATGAGAATATGGTAAAAGAAAAAAAAAGAGGGGGGACGGTTTAAAAAAAAAAATATGTATTTCAAGTTTTTAATGAAAAATAAAATGATTTAATCATAGTATTAAATGTATTAATTTACAATTATATTATTTATTTATTCAATTAATAAAAAGAGTTCACTTTTCATAACATTTTTTATAGTTTATTCATATTTATATATATATATACTAGCTAGTAAAGCATTATTTAATTTGTTCATATGCTTTTTCTTTTATCCAAGGTATTTACTGTCAATTAAAGCGATGATTAAATTTATTATCATCTCTATATATACAAACTATTTTTTTATTTTATTTTTCATACTATCTCCAATTCGTCAAGTAAAAAATTATTCTATCACAAATTATTTAAGTATCATTTAAAAAATATTTACCAATCAATAAATTACTGTATGCAAAATTAAATATGAACTAACTATTCGACTAACTTTACTGAGTTAAAATATTTGATTGATAAATATTAAAGAAGAAGCCCAATAAATAAATATAATGCCAAGAATGGTGAGGCTATTTATTGGTTCATTTGTTGATATGCCTAATAAACGTCCAAACTGGCTCCATATACTTAACTTTCACGTAAAGTTACGTGCTAACACCTCTATCAAAGATTGGAATGTTCCACAATCAATCAATAATGAGTCTAGGCCTAATTTGAATCAAATATCTTAATGAATTGTTTATCTTTATCTAACTATCATCAGGATCTGAGGTAGCTCCAATAGTTCAAACACTATTAGATGAATTTTATTATACATTCAATTTCAGTAGAGATAGTGTGAGGAACTATACACCTAGCTACAAGAGGAAGAGGGGGAAATGACTCTCCCAATTTTTTTTTATATATAAATTATATACAAATTTTAGTTTACCTCTGCTTAAAATTTTGATTTTAATCTTATTTTATCGTAAAATTAATTTTTGGTATTTTCCTAATATTTCACCTAGCTCCTACCTACAATATTATATATATGGGTATTTTTGTATTAATATTTTGAAAGCCACGAAAAACCCCTAACTTTGACATGTTGAAAGAGCGAATTCTGCTCTTGAAAATTAAGAGTCAACAAGAAAATGAATATATATATATATATATATATATATATATATATATATATATATATATATATATAATTAGGATTTTTATATGTAGTGATGTATTTTTATCGTTAAAGTATTTGTTCTAAAAATTTAAACTAATAGAAAGAATATAAATGGTTATATTTCGATTCTCAAAAAGATTATTTCATGAAAGAGCCTAGGATCAACAACAATCAAGCTTTAAATTTTTTGGTTATAGAAATAATTCTGATATTTAATTTATAAAATCGTTTATTTTAAAAATTTAAATTTATAGAATGAAGCGAGAATAGACCTACTCATAAGGTTGTGGGAACATTTACACCATTGAATCTTAACTAAAAACAAAAATATATATACAAAGAGTCTATTGTAATAATGTGTATGTCGCTATATTTAAAAAATATATATATTTTTGTGTACTAAAGTTATGTTATTAAATATTAATATAATAATAAAAATTACTGTATTATATGAATTTAATCTATTAAGATTGGACAAAATCATATTTACTCAAATAAATAATAATAATGATAATCATCTAATCATCTAAATCCAACTCTAGCTTTTCAAATCACACACACTTATAGAATTGTGATTATTTTATTTGAATTTTTGTCTTTTTATAATTTTTGTTCAGTTTAAGTTATATTTTCTATAAATTTTTCAACTTTTATATTTTGTATTAGCAATGAACATATTAAGTAACATGACCAAAACATTAAATGAGAAGAAAATACTTTTAAATTAACATACTTTAAATTAACCTACTTTTTATGTATTAATTAAAATGAAAAGAAATTAAACATGATTAATGTGCTTTGAATTTTAGATATCTAACTATATTAATATTAATTTTTATATTATTTTTTTGTATTATTTTTTCTCTCGCTGCTAAAAATTTTTAGGTCTATTACTGATTCAATGAAGTATATAAATGGTTATATTGTTGAGAATTCTAAACATTTTTCTCAATAATAATGTGTTTCTAAAAATATTGTAAGAAAATCATTTATTATATTAATTTAGTAATTATTATAATTAAAAGAAAGTTAAGAATGATATATTCATATATATCATCAAAACAAAAAATTTCAAATGAGTAGTTTGATTTATCTGTTACATAAATTAAAGAGCTTCCTTGATATGATAGGTACTCTCTTTGAAAATCTATTTATTTTGTTAAGAAGAGAATTTGTAAAAATTAAGGTCGTCAGTGCCGTCATCTTTATTAGGACGAATATTCCTCACGTGAGTTGTTAAATATTCTATTCAAAGATTCCCATTCAATTTCATTTTACAATTTTGATTAGCATTATTTATTTATTTATTAATCTGTCTTTTTAGTTTCGGCTAATCTGTGACAATGAAATTAGTAATAATCATTTAGTATATGACAAAAGCTACAAAACGTTTCAACCAAGTTTCTTCACTTACGAGTAAAATCACACCACCATATATAGACCTCTATCCTTAGTAATTAAGCTAAAATTTATGTAACTAAGCTAAATTTGGAACTTACTTGTCTTATGATATTTTATTTTACTTGAATTAAAATGATATTTATTAACAAAAAGGGTATTTAATTTACTAGTTAGGAATGATCATTTTAAATACACAAGGATATCAACAAAAAAACTCTCAAAATTGTTATAAAGTATTCGTATAAAACACTCTAAAGTGAGAACTAACTCCTCTAGAGAGCTTATATAATATTCACTTAATTGCTTTCATTTGGTTAAGTTATTCTTCTTTGTTTTTGTTTTTCTAACTTCATGTCCTTCAAACACAAGTAATTTCTCTCTCTTTAACTTCTTAAGCAAGAGTAAATTTCTAAATTAGTCTTAAATGAATTCTTAATATCGATTTTGTACTCAATCAGGATATATAGAAGGATTATTATTAGAACATTGTAACATTATTCTTTAATTTAATCCTGCATTAATTAAAATAAAATTTAATTATTTTATTGATTCTTATACTTTTACTAAATTTTTAGTTAGGTCTTTATATCTTTTTTAATTGGATCCTTAATTACACTGCTTTTAATTTTGTAATTATTAGATCCTTCCTAGTGTACAAATATTAGAGTTAGCTGAATATTTTTTTTGTAAAATAAAAATATATATAATTAAGAACCTAATTAGATCTTTGATCACATATTTTTTGGAAGAAATATTCTATTAATTTAAATATTTTTTATATGAAAAATGTCTAATTATAAAATTAAAAATAGTATAGAAATTCAATAGAAAAAAAATATAAAGACTTAATTATAAATTTAATAAAATTATAAAGACTAACAGAATAATTAAATTTTAAAATAAATGTTTATGTTACTTCTAACTTCTTTTGATGTTGTACCCTTTTCTTGGATGAGAGGAGAAAAAAAAAAAAATAGAAGTTGAAGAGAAGATTTTTTTTTTCTTACTTAATTGTAGATCGAAAAATGAATATATATATATATATATATATATATATATATATATATATATATAACTTTTTTTGTTTCATAAGGATATTAATAACTACGATTGTCAATTGGCTTTTTAACAAAATTTGCCATCACATTAGTTTTAATTTATCTCCAATTGAAGAGAGTTTTTTTAAAAACAATGGTGACTCCTACAGTAAGTATTTTTCTATTTCTATCTTTAATTTCCTATTTTCTCTTCACGTTTGAACAAAAGAAAACATACATAAAAAAATAGTCCAACTTATTTCTTTCTATTTTTTTTCATATTTAATTTTCTCTTCCACGAATACTAGATTAAGCTAAGAATAAAACTAATTTTTTTAATTGTGAAAAGATTGAATTATCATTTTTTTAATCTTAAAGTACAGACGTCCTTTTATAAAATAGACAAATACATATTAATAAAATTGTGAAAGAATAGGAAAATAAAAGAATTGTGAAAGAAAAAGATGAAGAAATTTTATTGATTGTTGATTGAATGAATTGTAAACTATGAAGGTAAAATTAAGTATATATAGAGTATTGGCCTATGAAAGATAAAAGTAGATAAAGATAAGATATAGATAAAGATAAAGATAACTATAAGATAAGATAAAGACTAAATTATCATTTAATTTGTGTATTCTGTTGGGCTGAATTTGTGGGCCGTGAGACGTCTTTATTGTTGTCATGGGCTAAGGTGGAAGAGTGGTTTAATACGCCCCCACAAGCTGGAGGATGAAAGATGTCAAGAACACTAAGCTTATTCAAATTAAGATGGAAGGGTTGAGGAGACAAAGGCTTGGTGAAGATGTTAGCTAGTTGCCCAGAAGAGGGAATTGGGAGAAGTTTCATCACTCCAGCTTGAGCTTTTTGTCGAACCAAGTGACAATCAACCTCTAAATGTTTGGTCCGTTCATGAAAAACCGGGTTAGCAGCAATATGAAGAGCACTCTGATTATCACAATATAAAAATGGTGGGCGGATAGGAGAGATGCGTAAAAATTGTAACACATTTAGTATCCATTGAAGTTCACAAGTTGTGTTGGCAAGTGCACGATATTCTGCTTCCGTGGAAGAGCGGGCAACGGTGGTTTGTTTCTTGGTCTTCCAAGAAACTAAAGAACTGCCTAAGAAGAAACAATAACCTGTTAAAGATCGCCGAGTGTCAGGACATCCGGCCCAATCAGAGTCACTGAAGCCGAGAAGCTGAATTTCTGATTCCCTTGGAAAGAAAAGTCCTTTGCCGGGACTAGTTTTCAGATATCATAACACATGCTTGGCAGCTTGAAGATGAGATTCAGTAGGAGATGCCATGAATTGACTTAATTGTTGAGTGGCATACATGATGTCCGGTCGAGTAGTGGTGAGATAGATAAGACGGCCAACCAAACGACGATATACAAAAGGGTCGGATAGCAAGGGACTTTTGTCTTGATATAGTCTTGTGGTACTATCCATTGGAACAGAGGCAGGTTTAGCACCTAATAAACCAGAATCCTCCAAAAGATCAAGACAATATTTTCTCTGAGATAAGCAAATTCCCTTCTCTGATTGAGCAACTTCAATACCCAAAAAATATTTTAATGAGCCCAAGTCTTTAATTCGGAAGTGTTGGTGTAAAATAGACTTAATGGCAGCAAGTTCAGAAATGGAATTACCAGTGAGAATAATGTCGTCAACATAGACTAAAAGGATAGAAATTTGATCACCAATGAATTTGACAAATAAACTATAATCAGATGAGGTCTGCTGATATCCATGAGATAGCAAAAGATGAGAAAGTTTGTCATACCACATACGACTAGATTGTCGTAAACCATACAGTGACTTTAGTAGCTTACAGCATTGATTCGGTTGAGGAGATATAAATCCGGGTGGTAGAGTCATATAAACATCCTCAGAAAGATCCCCATGTAAGAAAGCATTATTGACATCCAACTGATGTATAGGCCAATGCTTCATAGAGGCCAATGCCAAAACTAATCTGATAGTGGCAGGCTTGACAACAGGGGAGAAAGTTTCCAAGAAATCAACACCTTCAGTTTAAGTGAACCCTTTAGCCACAAGGCGTGCTTTATATCGATCAACTGAACCATCAGGCTTGCGTTTGATGCGATAGACCCATTTACAGCCAACCGGCTTAACCCCTGCAGGGCAATCAACAAGACGCCAAGTTTTGTTCATCTCAAGAGCATCCAACTTATCTTTCATAGCACTACGCCAATTAGAGTGTTGATTGGCGTCCTTAAAAGACTTTGGCTCAACGTTAGAATGTAGAGATAAAAGAAACTTTTTATGTGAAGATGAAAGAGAAGAAAAAGACATGACTGAAGATAAAGGATACTTGCACTTTGAGGGAGATTGATTTGTAGAGATGAGAGAGGAATTACACAAGTAATCAGAGAGATATGTTGGAGGTCGGTGAGGCCGGTCGGAATGACGAGGATGGGGTTGCTCAGGTGGTGAAGAAGATGACGGGAGATGAGAAGGTGATGGTGGACTGGTGTCTAGTGTTGAAAGTGATTCGGTAGTCGTGGGTTCAACTTGGTTAGGAAACGATAGTGAGGAAGAAGGAGAGGTTGTTGGAGAAAATAAAGAACTAGGTGGAGTTGGGTCAATGGGTATAGGTGAGGGTTCAACTGGAAGACTAACTGAATCTTGTTTTTGAGAAGGTGTGTTTGGCAATGTTGGGCTGAGTGTCTGGAATTGGACATTTTTTGTGACTAAGGACAAGATCTTTTCATAAAAAATCACGTTTCTAGAAATCTCAATTCTTTTATCTTTTAAAACATAAACAATATACCCTTTAAAACCAGATTGAAAGCCAATAAATACAGCCTTTTTGGCTCTTGGATCAAATTTTGATCTATTTGCCATTTGGGTAGAAACAAAACATAAGCATCCAAAAATTTTAATGTCATGATAATTTGGTGGATGATTGAATAAAATCTCAAATGGTGTTTTAAAATTAATTGCGGATGATGGAACTCTATTAAGTAAATAAACAGCATGTCTAACAGCATAAGATCAAAAAGATGATGGTAAATTAGATTGAAACATAAGAGCACGAGCTATATTCAAAATATGTTGATGCTTGCGTTCTACCCTTCCATTTTGTTGAGGAGTTTCAACACAACTACGTTGATGAATAATACCCTTTGAAGCATAAAAATCAGGTAAAATAAATTCTGGTCAATTATCGGAACGAATAGTTTTGACTTTAGAGTTGAATTGTGTTTCAATTAAAGTAATAAAAATTTTTTATTTGATTCTGTACTTCTCCTTTTGATTTTAATAAAGTAACCCATGTAAAGCGGCTAAAATCATCAACAATAGTAAAAAAATATTTATGATTATGAATAGAATTTTGTCGAAACGGACCCCAAATATCAAAGTGTAATAAATCAAAACTTGCATTGGCTTTGTTAAAACTTTGAGAAAATGAAAGTTTCTTTTGTTTAGAAAGAACAAGCCTCATCATGATGCATAGAGATAAAAGGAAATTGTTTATGTAAATGATTAAGTCTTTGCCCAGAAAGGTGTCCTAAACGAAAATGCCATATATTGGAAGGTGTAATGGGTGGAGATTGGATGGAATTTATGGAGTGTGTAGTGGATGAATTTTTACCGAAATTGGGTTCAAAGACATATAATCCCTCTCTCATTCTGGCCAAATCAATTGTCTCCAAATTATTGCTCTGTAGAGTGCAAGAAGAAGATGAAAAAGTGAGTTCACATATGAGTACTGAAGTAATTTTTGAAACAGAGATAATATTAAAGTTGAAATGAGGTAAATAAAGAACATTATGAAGAACCAAGGATGGTGAAAATTGAACGATGCCTTTATAAGAAACAGAAGTTCGAGAACTATTTGGTAAATGAACAATAATAGGAGAAATTTGTGTGTAAGAAATAAACCAAGACAAATTTGATGCAATGTGAAATTGTGAAAGAATAGGAAAATAAAAGAATTGTGAAAGAAAAAGATGAAGAAATTTTATTGATTGTTGATTGAATGAATTGTAAACTATGAAGGTAAAATTAAGTATATATAGAGTATTGACCTATGAAAGATAAAAGTAGATAAAAATAAGATATAGATAAAGATAAAGATAACTATAAGATAAGATAAAGACTAAATTATCATTTAATTTGTGTATTCTGTTGGGCTGAATTTGTGGGTCGTGAGACGTCTTTATTGTTGTCATGGGCTAAGGTGAAAGAGTGGTTTAATACATATATTAGGATGGAATTTTGCTATTAAACTAAATTGATAGTATTAACACTTTTTGAGAATATATAGTAAAGAAGAGTGAGGAGTTTATAAGATAAAAGATCTATTAACTTACTACCTTAAGGTTTTGAATTGAAAACTTACGAAGAGTATTTAAGGTGAAGCATCAAAAGTCTTTTCGACAAAAATTGTCTGAATGACGTGTCCCGCGATATTTTATAACGATGTGATAGACGAATACTCGTACACAAGAGGAGAATAAAATTAGTTTCACATTAAAAAAAATAAAAATTTATAAAATAAAAAATCTATTAATTTACTATCTTAAAATTTTAAATCAAATCTGATATCTTTATAAAATATTTTATATAATATTAAATAATTAGATATACATATGCATTAAAATTAAATCCATCTATATATGGCAAGTTGGCAACTCCCTCATAGGGAAAACCAATGCATTGAATCTGTTTAGAACGATTGGAGAGTGCAATAGGGGGGCCCACAGAATTTGGAATATTTTTTGGGAATCTTAATTGTTTCTTCTCCTTTAGACACATATGAAAAGCAGTAGCCTTAGGAGACAGAAATCATGAGCAGTGAGAGAGGGAAGAAGCAACACGAAAATCAAAGTGATCCATTTCATGCTCATCTGCACCATTCTTCGCATTACACATTGCCCAATAATCGTTGAACGCTTTAACTTGTACTCATTTACAACGTAACGCTTGTTTCAATGATTAGTTGACTTGCTACTATAAACACCTCGTCTTTTTCATATGATTATAACACTTAGAGATAAGAATTACTTTGAGCAATTATTTACATCAAACATATACTTATTTTAAAAGCTAGTTTAATTGTTAGTGATATATTTATTCTTATCTATAAGTTCCCGATAAACACACCACCCACCATTCATGTGTAGTTTTTTTTTTTTTTTTCTATTTTAGGAATATCCGAAAACTGGAAGTAACAAAATGGGCCCAAGATACCCAATCTCAATGATTTTTCACATAATAGACCTTTAGCCCAATTAAATATATCCATGACACATATGACCAAAAATATGGAGAAAAGAAAACTCGCATCTTAAAATAAATAGTTAAATTATCCATTACCTTGTAGGCTTGTACCCAAAACAAAAATGATCGATTATCCATTACTCGCATCTTAAAGAAGTCCCTAACTATTTCAACACATTGAAAGATCCTGACCAATATATATATATATATATATATATATATATAAAGGTCCGCTCAATGATTAGTTTACTAATATGTATATAAAATATCCTATCTTATTAATAACTATGAGAAAAATTTAAACGCCAATAATTTTAATTTATATTGATTATGGATAAGTATGATGATGTAGATGATGGGCGGTTCACTTTTTTCAGGAATGAGAATTCACTTTCTCAACACAGAATGAAATTAATAGACAACGCTCTTGTACGCCTATAAATAGGCATGATTTAATGCAAAAGGAATACACACAGAAACAATCAATAAAATTCTCTCTTCTCTCTCTTTTATATACGCTACTATATATATATTGAGATA
Organism: Arachis hypogaea; assembly: GCF_003086295.3. Lineage (NCBI taxonomy): Eukaryota > Viridiplantae > Streptophyta > Magnoliopsida > Fabales > Fabaceae > Arachis > Arachis hypogaea. The sequence goes on from NC_092047.1 coordinate 19,425,922, forward strand.
TTAATTGTGATGAATATTAATACTAGAGTCTTCTACTTATACTTCTTTATTTCATATATATTTTTTATTTATTTATTCTACAACACGTTATCAGTACGAGATTCTGATCAAATTTTAGGAAGACTCAGGTAATAAATTTTCATTATGTCGAAGCTCTCTCATCTTGAATTTAATGCTCTTGATATATATGGAAACAACTATTTATCATGGATACTAGATACTGAAATCCATCTTGATTCAATGGATCTTGGAGATACCATTAAGGCTAAAAATAATGTATCCCAGAAGGATAAAGCCAAAGCCATGATCTTCCTTCGTCGTCATCTTGACGAAGAATTGAAAAATGAATATCTCACATTAAAAGATCCTGTAGATCTGTGGAAAGACCTTGAAGAAAGGTACAATCATCAAAAGACGATGATACTTTCTCAAGCCCGATATGAATGGACGCACTTGCGTCTACAAGATTTTAAATCCATAAATGAATATAATTCAGCAATGTTTCGAATCACCTCACGAATGAAATTATGTGGGAAAAAGATAACTGATAATGACATGTTAGAGAAAACTTTCTCGACCTTCCATGCCTCGAATGTGCTCCTACAGCAGCAGTATCAAGAAAAAGGATTTAAAAAATATTCTGAGTTAATTTCTTGCCTTATTGTTGCTGAACGCAACAATAAATTGCTTTTAAGAAATCATGAAGCGCGCCCAACTGGCACCGTCCCATTTTCTGAAGCAAATGCGGCAAATCATTACCCAAAAGAGGTAAATGGCAAGATTTGGATAACAAGAAAAATTATGGAAGGAAGAAGAATTATGTTCATAAGAAATGATCTCACTAGAAGTGGGATAAAGAAAGAAATATTGGAAAAAATAAATCAACAGAGGATAAATGTTTCTGTTGTGGTGGAAAGGGCCATTGGTCGCGTACCTGTCGTACCCAAGACATCTAGTTGATCTTTATCAAGTATCTTTGAAAAAGGATGACAAAGGAAATGAAACAAATTTTGTTTCAAATGATGTTGAAAATCTCACCACTCATTATGATGTATCTAATTTCTTTGAGGATCCTGAAAGAAATAATGGTCATTTGATCAATGATTGAATAGTTTAATATGTGTGTTTGTTAAGTATTCATGTGAATAAATAATGTAAGAAACTTCTTGTTAAGTTTTATGCATTTGAATTTCAAGTGTGATATATATGAATAATATTTGATAAAATATTTATGTTTAAGAATTTCAAAATTACTAAATGTGCCAAGATAATAATAATAAAATTTTTAGTATATACTATACTTCTTAGAAAAATATTTTCAATCAAGGAAATAATTTTATTGCGTAGATATTTCTACTCATTTTATTATTATTTGTCTTTAAAGAGAATGGTAAGGACATATAGAGAAGATATTTGCCTTGCGGATAGTACAAGTTTGCACACTATTCTCAAAAGTAATATATATTTTACCCATCTTGTGCCAAAAGAAGAATATGTTAATACTATTATTGGCTCAGACAATGTGATAGAAGGCTCCGGAAGAGTTATAATCTTATTTCCTAGAGGAACAAAATTTATAATAAATAATGCACTATTGTCTACTAAGTCCCTAAGGAACTTATTGAGTTTCAAAGATATTTGTCGAAATGGATATCATATTGAAACAATGAATGAGGGAAATCATGAGTACTTATGTGTCACAACTCATGATTTAAATAAAAAGGTTATATTAGAAAAGTTACCCTCACTTTCATCTGGGTTATATTATACCAAGATTAGTGCAATTGAATTACATGCCATTATAAACCAGAAGTTTACTAGTCCAAATGAATTTATAACTTGGCACGACCGATTGGGTCATCCGGGGAACAACCATGATGCGGAGAATTATTGAAAACTCCCATGGACATTCACTAAAGAACCAGAAGATTCTTAAATCTAGTGAATTTTGTTGTGCTGCATGTTCTCAAGGGAAGTTAATTTTAAGACCATCACCAGTAAAGATTGGATTTGAGTCTCCTGAATTCCTAGAAAGGATTCAAGGCGATATATGTAGACCTATTCATCCACCATGTGGATCTTTTAGATATTTTATGGTCCTAATAGACGCATCTTCGAGATGGTCACATGTGTGCTTATTGTCTTCTCGCAATCTGGCGTTTGCGAGATTACTGGCTCGAATTATTCTATTAAAAGCACAGTTTCCAAAAAATCCAATCAAAGAAATTTGTCTTGATAATGCTAGTGAATTTACTCTCAAGCCTTTGATGCTTATTGTATGGCTAATGGAATAAGTGTTGAACATCCAGTAGCTTATGTTCACACACAAAATGGGTTAGTAGAATCACTTATTAAGCACTTCCAATTAATTGCTAGACCCTTATTTATGAGAACAAATCTCCCAACTTCGGCTTGGGGCATGCTATTTTACATACCGCAGCACTTATTCGTTTGAGGCCAACGAGTTACCATCAGTTCTCTCCTATGCAATTAGCCTTTGGCCAGTAGCCAAATATTTTCCATTTAAGAATATTTGGGTGTGCGATATATATTCCCATTGCACCACCTTCTCGCACCAAAATGGGACTCCAAAGAAAATTGGGGATATATGTTAGATATGATTCTTCCTCCATAGTGAGGTATCTTGAGATACAAACTGGAGATGTATTTAAATTCCAGTTTGCGGATTGTCATTTTGATGAATCAAAATTCCCAAGGGGGAGAGAATAAGCTTCCTAAAAAGGAACTTAATTAGAATGCATCATCTTTGATGCATTTGGATCCTCGATCAGGGCAATGTGAACTAAAAGTTCAAAAGATTATACATTTGCAAAGAATAGCAAATGAATTGCCTGATGCATTTTCCGATAAAAAGAGGATAACCAAATTTTATATACCAGCGAAAAATGCCTCAATTCGAATTGATGCCCCAGTCGGACAAATTGCCACTGAAACAAATTCATGCCAAAAGCGTGGCAGGCCTGTCAGTTCCAAAGACAAAAATTATCGAAAAAGAAAAGAGGTAAATACTATTCCTGCTGAAAAAGACATAGTAAAGACACCTGCAGTTGTCCAAAATTCTGATATAGTTTTAACGCCAGAAGATGTTCAGGTACCTGAAAATTGTGAAAATGACGAGATTTCGATAAATTATGTCTTTACAGGAGAGAAATGGAACCGAAATAAGACAATTATCAATGAAATATTTGCATATAATGTGGCATTAAATATCATGCATGAAAGTAAGGATTTTGAGCCAAGATCAGTCGAAAAATGTCGACAAAGAAATGATTGGCCAAAATGGGAAGAAGCCATAAAGTCTAAGTTAGACTCACTTGCAAAACGTGAAGTCTTTGGACCTGTAGTTCATACACCAGAAGATATAAAACCTGTTGGATACATGTGGGTATTTGTGAGAAAACGAAATGAGAAAAATAAAGTTGTACACTATAAAGCTCGACTTGTAGCACAAGGTTTTTCACAAAGGCCCGGTATAGATTATGAAGAAACATATTCCCCTGTAGTGGATGCAATAACATTGCGTTATTTTGTTAGTTTATCCGCATATCATAAACTACATATGCATTTAATGGATGTGGTAACAACCTATTTATACGGATTATTAGATCGTGATATCTATATGAAAGTCCTTAAAGGACTAAAGATATCTAAACCATCCAATGAATATTCATAGGGATTATACTCAGTTAAATTGCAAAGATCTTTATGTGGTCTGAAGCAATCTGGACGAATGTGGTATAATCGTCTTACTGAGTATCTGGCCAAAAACGGATTCAAGAATGATGATATCTGCCCATGTGTTTTCATAAAGAAATCTCCATCTAAGATCATTATAATTGCTGTGTACGTTGATGATTTAAATATCATTGGAACTCTTGAAGAGATTCCAACAATTATAAAAACTCTTAAAGAAGAGTTTGAGATGAAAGATCTTGGAAATATTAAATTTTGTCTCGACCTGTAGATCGAGCATACAAAAAAATGGGATCTTCTTTCATCAAACAACATACACAGAAAATATCTTGAAGAGATTTTATATGGATAAGTCACATCAATTAAGTACTCCAACGATCGTAAGGTCTTTGGATGTGGAAAAGGATCAATTCCATCCTAAAGAAGAAAATGAAGATATCCTTGGTCCTGAAGTATCATATCTTAGTGCCGTTGGAGCGCTAATGTATCTTGCTAATAATCCACAACCCGATATATCATTTGCTGTGAATTTACTAGCAAGGTATAGTTCCTCTCCAACCAAAAGACATTGGAATGTAATCAAACAAATCTTTCGATATCTTCATGGAATGGTTGATATGGGATTGTTTTATTCATATGAATCCAAGTCACAATTAGTTGACTATGCAGATACTGGATACTTGTCTGATTGACATAAAGGGAGATCTTAAACAGGATACCTATTCACATATGGTGGTACAGCTATATCATGGAGGTCCACAAAACAGACAATTGCGGTAATATCCTCTAATCATGCTGAAATACTAGCGATACATGAAGCTAGTCGCGAGTCTTTTTGGCTCAAGAGTTTGATCCAATATATTCTGTCATCATGTGGACTGATTAATCATAAAATAGCTCCAACTGTCCTAATTGAAGATAATACATCATGCATTGCTCAACTTAAGGGTGGATACATCAAAGCAGATAGAACAAAGTATATTTCTCCCAAATTCTTCTTTACTCACGATCTTCAAAATCAAGGGACAATTGATATCCAACAGATCCGATCAAGTGATAATCTGACATATTTATTTACAAAGTCACTCTTAAAATCTTCCTTTGAAAGATTGGTACATAAGATTGGGATGCGCCAATTTTGAGAAATTAAATGATGTCGACAAGAGGGGGAGATTGTACTCTTTTTTCCTTGGTCAGGTTTTTTCTCATTAGATTTTTCTTGACAAGGTTTTTAATGAGGCAGTTCCGATCACAAAGGATATTGTACTCTTTTTCCTTCACTAAGGTTTTTTCCCACTAGGTTTTTCTTTAGTAAGATTTTAATGAGGCATATTCCTAAATGGTCATCCAAGGGGGAGTGTTGAGATAAGCATGATGATGTAGATGCCCATTTAATGGGTGGTTCACTCTTTTCAGGGATGAGAATTCACTTTCTCAATCCTAAATGGTCATCCAAGGAGGAGTGTTGAGATAAGCATGATGATGTAGATGCCCATTCAATGGGCGGTTCACTCTTTTCAGGGATGAGAATTCACTTTCTCAATACATAATGAAATTAATAGACAATGCTCTTGTACGCCTATAAATAGGCATGATCTGATGCAAAAAGAATACACACAGAAACAATCAATAAAATTCTCTCTTCTCTCTCTTTTATATACGCTCTATATATATATATATATATATATATATATATATATATATATATATATTATATTGAGATATTAATTGTGGTGAATATTAATACTAGAATCTTCTACTTATACTTCCTTATTTCATATATCTTCTTTATTTATTTATTCTACAACAGATCAGTACTTTTAGTTAATAGTTTAGCATCATTTTTCTAGTCAATATTTTCTAGTAATATTGCTTTGTAACTATAATTTGTTCAAATAGTTAGTTTACTATTCCAAAGTTAGATAAAAGAAAAAAAAAAAACTAAGTCTCCAAAACTCGGAAGGGTAATGTATACTCCCTTCTAAGAAAAACTTTTTAATCTCAGACTTCGAATAAAGTTCCCTCAACTTAGCCCACTTCCATTAAGCTAACTCCCTTTGGGTCATTAATATTTTAATAATTGTGCTTAGAATGTACTCAGAAGATAAAATAAAAAAAATGAAACAAATACTCATGTGACAATAAAATGAACTAAAACTTTCTACCTCTAACATCATGTTAAACTACAGAATGTGAGTAATAATTGTTTGATCATTGAACAATTTGAATCGACTATTATTAGTGCTTATTAATCCAACTTTTTTATAAATTAAACAATAATAACAATAATAATAATATATGTAAATTTAATTAATTAATATAGTAATTATTTTGTGCTTTAATTAAAAGCTTTTTGAGTATGAATTTTAGAAATAAAAAAAAATATTTTTTATAGGTTATATATGATGAGGGTTATTTTTGAAAAAAAAAATATGAACCAAACCCTTTATATATGACTACTATATGCACCCTATTACGGACCTGACTCTCGAGTCCCGCACCTGGAACGGCCTCCGACCCGAATACCCAGGGTTGACCCCACCCCCTCTCTCTAGAAGGCCCATATCGGCCTCTACATCTTCTAACCAACATTCAAATTCAAATACCTCTCTTATCTTAACTAAATAAGATAAGATGAGATAACTTTTACTAGCTATATAAAGGGGAGTCAAAGGCCCCCTCAGGTACGTCATTCGTTCCACACATTTTATACCTCTCAGATCCATTCTGACTTGAGCGTCGGCGTGTCTTTGCAGGTACCACCCCCTATTGCTCCAATTAGATGATCCGTCAACCGCCTCGACTCGCCAGTTCCCGATCCATCTCACAACCCGTACTGGAGACTTCTTGTACATTGGCGTCGTCTGTGGGAACTGCAACGTTGTGGCAGTATGGTGGATAACCCTAAGGAGCAATCCCCAAGCCACCACCACAACTCACACACACGAAGCCCAACTCCCGAACACCGGGAGACCACCCTTCCCACCCATGGGAAGATAACAAGCGCTGTACATCGCCAACTAGCCCCACCCCAGCAACAACCAAAAGAAGACAACCGTCCACCCTCTGGAACCCCCGCCCCCGACGGCCTAGAGAAAAGGCAGTCCAAATAATCCAAGAACTGTGCCTCCGGGTGCAAGACCTCAAAGGCCGGGTTACGACCAAGGAACGGTATCACGCGGAACACGAAAGCCATGCGACTTCCAAAATCCGATGTCATCGTGAAATCAGAAACAACAGGTCACCCAAACAGCGACACAACAAGAGACACGACCGCAGCGTTTTCCGAGACCTGGAACGCCGATGTGAAGAAGACGACCGACGGCACCACCAGAAAACCAAGCGAGTGATAAACTCCAATTTTGTGGTTTATATTGTGTAGAATTTGGGGAATTTTATCAATATTTTTCACACTTATTTACAAAAATTGTATGCTTTTGTGTTCTCTTCCTAATTTTGCTCCATGATAGAAAACATGCTTCTTTTGCCTTAAAAATGCCATATTTGATCCTCTTCCATTACCATTAGATGCCGTGATATGTTTGTTGAGTGTTTCAGAGTTTATAGGATAACAATGACCTAGAAGAGAGAAAGGAAGTATGCTCAAATGGAAGGAACATGAAGAATTGAGCTTTGGAGAATTGGCTGCGACGCGCACGCGTGGCCCACGTGCACGCTGGGTGCAAGAAGCTAGTGATGGCGCGCGAGAGTGACACATTTGCGTCGATTGGCGAAATCTCCATCGACGCGTACGCATGCCTGACGCGTACGCGTGACACGCAGCACGTGACCTCATTAATGAAATCGTGGCTGGCGGTTTCTGAGGAGCTCCAGGCCCAAATTCAGCTGGATTCTGCATGGAAAAGACCCAGGAACTCTAAGGGGAAAGAGGGGGAACATTCATTGTACACTTTACACATATTTTGAGCTAGTTTTTAGGTTCTCATGTTCTAGAGAAAGAAACTCCTACTCTTCTCTAGATCTAGTTTGATTTGATCTTTCCTTGTTGAATTCTGAATTGGTTTTGCTAATTTTAGTTTTAATTGTTCAATTTGAATTCTCTAGTATAATTTTGTTTAGATCTGGTGTTTGAATTTTGATGTTCTTGTTCATTTCCCATTTTCTTCTCACTTTATGAATTTTGTAGATCTTGAATTCTTACTAGTGCATTGATGTTTTCTATGATTAATAGTGTTGTTTGAGTTGTTTCCTAGTGATAATTGTTAGTGGGTACTTGTAGTTTTCAATTAATTTGCAAATTGAATATGTCTTTTATTAATGCATACTATGTGTTTGATGAAATGTTTCCTTTGATTATGGAGTAGTTTTCTTTACTCTTGGCCTAGGCTAAGGGGATTGGGTAAATTTGAGTCATTGGGTCTAATTGATTTGGTGATTTGAGAACCCTTGGTGGCCAAGTTGATATCCATTGACACTAATCTACTACTAACCCAATTGGTAGTTGGATTAGGATTTATGAGTTGAGATTGGTCAAGCCACTTGACGTACCTTAAGCGTTTAAGTAGACATTAAACGTACTTCAAGCATAGAGGTAGACTTAGTGAGTTTGGTTCCTCATAATTATCAAGATATGGTTATTAGACAAGGATGGTGACCCCAATTCTTTTGCCTAGCCAAGAGTCCCTTTTATTATTCATATTTTAAAATCGAAAATCACAATTGCTTGATTCTTGTTATAGTTAATTGCTTAGTTTTAGAGTAGAAATAGATTACATGTTCTCTTGTTATATTGGATTTTCTCATACTTAGTTTTAGTTACTTGATTTAGTTCCTTGCACTTTAAGATTTCTTGCATGTTAAGTCTAGTGATTTAATTTCTTGCTTATGACTCCCAACCCTGGAATTCTAACCAATATCGATGCACATGTTTGCCCATTCCTTGTGAGACGATCCGAGGTTTGAATACTTCGGTTTACTTTTATTGCGTTTGAATTTTGTGACAACCATCTATTAAAATTTGGTTTGAGGATTGTTGTTGGTTAAGAACTATACTTACAATGGAATTTCATTGGGAAACTCTTTACCGACGATAATCCTTGCATCAAATTTTTGGCGCCGTTGCCGGAGAACGGTTGCAACGTATGCCTTGATATTGGTTATGTGAATATGTGAATAGTGTAGATAGTTCACCTGTTTTCAATATTTTGTTTTTAGTTTAGATTTCTTTTCACGCATGAGCCATGACTCCCAAGTTTGATGACTCGGTCTCAACCAAACTCTAGCTTATCCGAGCTTGATCTTGAGATTGAAAGATCTTTGTTACGCACTCGGCAAGCTAGGCAGCGGTTGGACTATACGGCTAGTGCTTCGGCCTCTCTTGAGGAACCCTCCGAATCACTAGACAGAACCAAGAGTGACTTGGAGTCTGCTACTTCTTATTCTTCTGTTGGCACCACTAATACATCTTTGCATCCCACCGATGATAATTTCATGGCGGAGTGAAGAGAGAACTTTTTCGTGGTCTAGAAATTTACAGATAAATCCTCGTTGTAGGTATAGCTTCTAAACCAACAAAAGTCCTTTCTTACAAAAGTTTTGGTTGTCACAAGTAACAAACCCCTTTAAAATTTATAAACCGAAGTATTCAAACCTCGGGTCGTCTTCTCAAGGAATTGCAGGGAGGTATGTTCTTATTATTGGTTATGAGTTTTGTAAATTGGGGGTTTTGAAAGTAAGGAACAAGTAATTTAAGTGACAAGTAAAATAAATAAATAACTATAAAATAAACTCTTGGCAAGGTATGAAAATTCGGAAGTCCTATCCTAGTTATTCTTATGAGAATTGAGTTTAACCTCACTTAGTTAACCAAAAGCAAAGGAAAGTCAAGTGGACTAATTAGTTAGATTCCTAAGTCCTAGCCAACTCCTAAGGAAAGACTAGAGTTAGTGGAATTCCAGTCAATTAGAGGAATTAATCAACAATCACAATAAGTTTAATAACTCAAGAGCCTCCAGTTAATCAATTAAAGCCAAGAATATAAAAAGACTAAACAAGAATCATAAATCTGAAATACCTCAATTGCATTAATAAGAGAAATTCAATCTAAACATAAGGAGTTCATAAGCCACTTTGGCAACACAAGTAATTAAAGAAAAGCATTGAAGTATCTGAAAGTAAAAGAGAAATATAAAGTAAAAGAAATATTGAACCTGAGAGGAAGTTGAAATCCTAAATCCTTTAAGAGAAATCCTAATCCTAAAACCTAAGAGAGAGGAGAGAACCTCTCCCTCTAAAAACTACATCTAAACTATGAAAAGTGAATAATCGAAGACCTCCCTTGAATGGATGCATTCCCCCACTTTATAACCTCTAATCTGTACTTTTTGGACTTGGATCTGGGCAAAAAAGGGTTTTAGAAATCGCTGGGAGCGTTTTCTGCAGTTTCTGGTGCGTGGCGTCTGTCACGCGTCCGCGTGGGTCACGTGGTCGCGTCATCTGGAGTTTTCCTTATCATGCATTCGCTTCGGTCACGCGTATGCGTCATCTGTGTTCTGCTCAAGGCACGCGTCCGCGTCAGTCACGCGTTCGCGTTACTGCCTTTTCGCACTAGGCATGCGGCCGGGTCGTCCATGCGTTCGCGTCGATGCCAGTTTCTTCAAAAACTCCATTTTGTACTTTCCTTCCATTTTTGTATGTTTCCTTTCCATCCTTTAAATCATTCCTGCCTTAGGAGATCTGAAAATACTTAACACACAAATCACGGCATCGAATGGTAATAAAAAATATTTAAAATAAATATTTTTAAAGCATAGGAAACATGTTTTTCACATATATCACATAATAAGGAAGGGAAAGTAAAACCATGCAATTTCACATGAATAAGTGGGTGAAGGATTGAATAAATCACTTGAATGGAGCACAAAATATATCATAAAATATGGGTTTATCAACCTCCCCACACTTAAACAATAGCATGTCCTCATGCTAAATCCAAGATAAAGAGTAAGGTAAAGTGGTGGAATTTCATGCAATACATTCTATTCTAAATGCAAACTACCTAAATGCATCATGCAATTCTAATTATTATTCACTTGTATATAAAGCTTACATGTAGTTAAATTAATTCATATTCTCAAGGAATCATATATGCATAGCCAAACCTTAGATAATGTTAAAGCACTTTTACAGTTGAGATGGGTAAAAATATTTCACAAACTTGCAAGACAATTAACAATTTAAGCAGAGATATATGGTGATGAGCTATTGAACCTCACTGGATTTTGTGTTTACTCTCTAGTCACTCAGTGTTTATTGGGTTAATCACTCTATTCTTTTTCTATTCTTACTTTCTATAACTTTGTTCTTCATCTAACCAATCAACAATTATAGAATACAGACATACAAAAATCATGAGGTCTTTTTTAAGGTTGTAATGGGGCCAGGGTAAAGGTAAGGGTATACGTATAAGGCTAAGTGAACTAATAAGTGAATCCTTGATTAGTCTAAGATCTTACCTAACATACATACTTTATATAATTAAACAATATATGAGCTTTTCAAAGTTCCTTAACCTAATTGCCTAAATTTTTCTACTTTGTATTGCAAACTCATGCATTAAATTTAATTTTATCCCATGTACATTGATTCTCTTTATTTTGCAATCGGAAAATTTTTATATATTCCCTTATTTAAATACTGAAAATGTAAAAATAATAAATTTTTTTTTAATCAATGCACATGGTAATTCAATTGTTTTGATTTCACATGAGCATGCTTCCCAAATTTTTGTTTTTGGAACAACTTATTCTTTTTAAATTCCTACTTTGTTTTTATCATCCCATGTTCCTATAAAATTCCATATTCTTAAATTGTACACAATATCTATCTTAAGCTAACCAAGGATTCAACTTGGGATTTTTATTTTGTTTTTCTACTTAAGGCTAGTAATGTGGTTTATAGAACAAGAGGGGATTAAAAAACTCAAAGGAGGCTAACAAGGGTGATGCACAAGGTAGGCTAATTTGGGATAAGTGAGGAAAAATTTAAATGATGGACTCAATCATCTCTTGGTATGTATCTATATTCTATATTGGACATATAGATTAAAACAAAGTAAAGAACATCAGAATGAAAAAGAAGGGTAAAACACACAGGAATGAAAATTATGGTTTGAATGTAACCATACAATTAAGCTCAAAACTCACGGGCTGTGTGTTCTCTAGCTCAATAATCATATATCAGTTATACATGTCATGCAATTAGAATTCAAGAGTTCCCATTATTCTCAATGTAAATATCAGGGTGGCTTTTAAAATCTTAGTGTTCCTCCTTGATGAAATGTTGTTAACTAACTAACATGTAATGCTATATATACAAGGTGTGTGGATTGTTTTCATTTACTAAAGTCTCTGGTTTACTCTTTTTATTTTCAATTAAACTAAACTATCATATGCTAAAGGGGTAAACTATACTAATTAATCCACATATTCTATAACTAATAAGTTTAGAATTGCAAACTAAACTAAATGTCTAAGATATAAACTAAAGTGAAAAATTCAGAAATAAAGTAAAAATATAGCAAAAGAACACTGTATAAGTACTGAAAAATAAAAATAAAGATAAAAATACAGAAAAAATAAACAAAATAAGATAAAAAAGAGTCTGTAGTGGTTCACCAAAAAGATACGCCAGGGATGGCGACCTCCCCACACTTAAAATATAGCATCGTCCTTGATGCTCACTCAAGCTGGGTGTGAAGGAGTGTCATCATTGGAAGGATGGGCTGCTGGAGTCTCTGTGGTGGCCTGAGGGTCTGAAGACAGGATAAGGGTAGGAGGATCTGTCTGCTGCAGTGGAGGTACTGACTGGAGAGGGATCTCTGGGTCTGCGGCCTGAATCTGATGTGGCTCCTCATGCTGTGGTGCAGCCTGCTTTGGTCCTGCCTGCTCAGCCTCTCTGTGTGCATGTGTTTCATCCTCATGCTCGTCCGCCTCCTCCTCAGATGGCTCTGATGGTGTGTTAGGCTCGGAGGGGATGTCGCCGCCAAAACGGATCATCAACTTGAGGTGCTCATAGCGTCGCTTGTTGCGACGCTCAGATCTCTCATATCGCCACCGGTTGCGGCGCTCCATCTGGTCCAGCTGCTGAAATAAGCGATGCACGAGGTGGTAAACGGGCTCTGAGGCAGGTGGAGGTACAGTGGTGGTAGCTGGGGCAGCAGTAGATGAAGAAGGGGCAGCTGAAGGTGTGGCTGTCTCATCAGAAGTGGTGAGGAATGGGGGTCTGTAACCCAAAGCCTGAAACTTTCTGCTGTGAGGAATAATCTTCTTGCAGTCTGCAGCAGGTGGCTTCTCATCAGCAAGCTCCCAAGGCACGTCAGTTCGACGGCCGAGCTGGGTAATCAGATAAGGAAAAGGGAGAGTGCCTCGGACATGGACCCTGGCCATGTAATACCGAATGAATCGTGGAAGATACAGGTCCTTACCCTCCATCACACACCAGATGAGGGTGATCATAGCAGCAGGCAGCTCCGTCTCGTGAGTGCTCGGCATAACAAAGTTGCTCAGGATCTGGTGCCAGAGCCGAGCCTCATCATTCAGATACATCAGCTTGATTCCCTTAGGCATTGCTGTGTTCTTTCCCATGACCCATGGGACAGTAGGATCAAAGGCTATCCTCTGTTTGACAGCATCCCAGTCAAATCTCATAAAGCGCATATCCTCTTCAGCCTTTTGGTAACCGTCAGGCTGATCTGATTTAGGCTGAAGGCGGAGGATGTCCTCAATGGCTTCCTCAGTGACCAATATCTGTTTCTCTCTGAGGTGCACTGCATCCAGGGAAGTCTTGAAATAGTTGCAGTAAAACTTTCTGACCCTGGAAGCATTGACCTCTGTCAGGTTTCTCTCCAAGAAGAACCATCCTCTCTGTTTTATCTGATCGGAGGTGTGCTGCTGTAGTTCTTCTGGAATTTTTAGAGTTCTCTCCAGGTACAGGTTCTTGGAGGTGGCAAACACTGGATACTTCAGCTTACAGTATCTATTTGCAAATTTTACCGGATCATTGGCAGGGAGGAGCTGGTCAGCCTTCTCCTGCGGGGTAAAGTGCTTTTCCCGCCAGGAGTCATCATGCATAATGTCCAGGATAGACATAGAGGATTCGCCTCTTTTCCTTTTGCCAGTGGTTGCTTTGCCCTTTCCTTTGCGTTGAGGGTCAGACATCCTGAAAAAGCAGAAATTCCAGGATATAATTGAAGAACAAAGCAGGAAAACAAGTAAGCAAATAGAATAATAACAATATAAGCACATAGTGGCAAAAGAGCAGTAGAATTATGAAATGAGTTAAGTAGATGTGCATTATGGATTGTATTTGAGTTAGAAATCTGAGATGAAAAATCACAATCCAAAATGTAATATAAGTAGAAATCATGTTAATTAGGAAAAACAATAATCATGCCTTGAGTTAGAAAGTTAAAGTAAATAGTTAAAAACCAAAAATAGAAGTTTGAAAGTTAGATCGGTTAGAATTGAAAAATAGGTGAGAAAGTGGAAATCAGTGAGTTAGGAGAAAGAAAATTAAAGTGAGTGGCATGATAAATGTTCCCTAGGTAACAAGAAATTCACAAATTTAAAGAATGAGAAACTCATATTCAAGCAAAAAATTCAGTGTATTGATGATAAGTCAGAAGGATAGAAAAGTTGCAGAACTAACATGAAATCATCAATAGTGCAAGTTATTAACTAAGGGATCAAAAGGAATAAGAATGCTAGCCCGGTTAGGCATGAATTAGTTTGGTTGTAGCCAAGTAAGGCAAAATAGTAAATTACCAAACTCAATACATGAAAATAATTTGCAGAAAATCGGGCAGCATTCCGGCTAAAATTGGATGATCCCGGGAATAAACAGCATGAAAAAGTAGTTCATATCAATTAAAATAAAGCTGCAAATAGACACAAATAATAGGAACATGAAAGAACAGTCTCAACAGCAGCATGAGCAGTAAGAACAGCATATGAACAATACGATCATCACAGCAAAATCAGAATTGCAAAATTGATAAAACAAGTAGCAAGAACAGCATAATTATCAGGCCTAAATTTACTAACCACATCCTAGCTACCTAACCACCTAGAATCCACTACAAACATGCATCTCTAACTAGCCTAATTTGAATATAATCGGAAAAATAAGCAACTAGCTATGAAGGAAAGAGAAATTGGCGTTCGGCGGAACCTGGTATGCGTTTGAGCAGAGGTGAGGGCAGAGAGAGATGGTGGTGGTGAAGCGGCGGCGCTGGGGGGCACGGCGGCGCGGTGGCGGAGCAGGGTCGGGTTGGGGGTTGGGGTTTGGGTTAGGCGAGGGGGAGAGGAAAGAAGGGGGTGAGGGTCGTGGGTTTAGGGGGGGTGGTAATAGTGGGAGGCGACGCTTGTGGCGTGGTGGTGGTTGGCTGGCCGCGGTGGGGGTGGGGGGCAGTGGTGGTTGACGGGAGGGGAGAAGAGAAAGAAAAAGAAGGGGAGAAAGAAGAGAGGGGAGTGTCGGTGGTGTGGTGCGGTGGTGGCCGGTGGTGGTGGTCGGGGCTGGGTGGTTGGGTGCAGTGGTGGTGGTTGGGGAGGGTGGGTTGCAGAGAAGAAAGGAAGAAGAAGGGGGTATGGGGGTGCGACAGGTAGGGTTTCGCGTGATAGGGTGTTAGTGATTTTGAATCCACGCGAACACATGGAGCATGCGATCGCGTGGCTAGGGTGAAATGGGATTGACGCGGTCGCGTAATTGATGTGACCGTGTGGGTTGGGTAAAAGACAAATGACACGGTCGCGTGAGGCACGCGACCGCGTCGCTGAAATTTGTGCTAGACACACACTTCCAGCGTCGTTTCAGCGCAACTCTCTGTCTTCATTTAGGGGGCCATAATATCCATGCGACGCGGACGCGTCGCTCACGCTTTCGCGTGGGATGGGTGTTTTGCAAGAGATGCGTTCGCGTCAAGGATGTGAACGCGTGGGCTGTTTTGTGCTAAACGCACACCAGCCGCACGATTCCAGCCCAACTTTCTGGGCGTTGGATCTTTACGCCGATTTCCAGATCATGCGTTCGTGTGAATGACGTGGACGCGTGGGAGGTATTTTTCGCAACTGACGCAAACGCGTTAGCGACGCGGTCGCGTGGAACAATTTGTGCCAAAGGCACGCCTCCTGCCACGCTTTTGCGTGACTTTCTGTTCACTTTCCTTTTCTTCCTAATGCACTTTGTGACGCGGACGCGTCAGCAACGCTTACGCGTCGCGTGCATTTTTTTTTTAGTAATTATGCAGTATGTAATGCTGATGCAAATGCTATGAATAATATTCAGGTTCAATGAAAATAATATAACATAAAAACAAATAACACAAAATAAAAATTGAAAAAGAAACGACCATACCATGGTGGGTTGTCTCCCACCTAGCACTTTTAGTTAAAGTCCTTAAGTTGGATATTTGATGAGCTTCCTGTTATGGTGGCTTGTGCTTAAATTCATCCAGAAATCTCCACCAATGTTTGGAATGCCAACAGCCTCCGGGGTCCCAAACTAGGCATGTGAAGCTTCTGAGCAGCTTCAAACAAATTCTCAAGCTCCCGGGGTAACGAATGTCAGAATATTTTTCAGGATCCCAAACTTTGCTTTTAAATCCGCCTTTGTCTTGATCTATATTCTTCCATCTGGGCGGTTTAGAGATTGTATTCTTACCAAGATGACCAAACGTCTTTCGAGACCCATTCGATTGAACTTGGTACCAATCCGTGCACTTCGAATTGAAGCGCGGAGCTTTATTAAACCTTGCACACCAGTTCTGAGTACGAGACATTTTCCTCTTACTCTTAAAGCTGTAGAGAGCTCTAAGCTGGCCATCTGTTTCAAGCAAACCATATTCAAGTGGAAAAGTAAAGATAAAGGTTAAGGATTGTACCCACTTGAAGCTTGTGTTAGGTGGTAATGGCCTTGGGATAGGTGTTTTCAGTGGTTTTGTAAGATCTACTCCCTTGTATTCTTCTGTGAATTCCTCCACTTCTTTGCAAAATTTTTCAACTGCAACTGCGTCCTGATCAAAGTCTTCTATGTCTTCCTCGTCACTCAAGTCATACGTTGGAGGTTGAGAGAAATCTACCGTGACGTCATCTTCATATTCACTTGGATAAGGTTCTTCATGCTCAAGGAATTCAGTTGCGGATGTGAGTTCGTGACTAGGAGAGCTTGATTCATGATCATCACTGCCTATGGAATCAACTTCTTAGTCTGTTCCGTCCAAGTTTTCACAAGGTGTATACTTTGGAGGTTGTGCACTATCCTCCTTGGCATCAAATTCGAACTTCTCAGCGGAATCCTTTACGGTTCTCGATTCCCATGGAGGTTCAGCATCTCCTAAATCTTCAACCACTTCTTCCTCTACAATTATCATGGCTTCCTCCACTTGTTCCAATATAAAGCCATGCTCCTCATTGTCCACCGAAGTTTCTAGTGTCTCCTTCATGTTACGCTCTTCTTCAGATTCTCCACATGTAGCCATGGGGTACTTTGAGTTCTCAGATGTCGGGAGGCTATTATATTTACTACCTCGGTTAAGGCAGTAGTGAATTCCAGTACGCCATTTTGCATCCTCGCTTGCCCTTGAAGAAGAACACGAAGTTTTTCATTCATTGGAGGTTAGGGTGGGTGTGAGGGTTCATTGGTTGGGAGAGAGGGTTCATAATAAGAATGTGGTGGTTCCTGGGAGTAATTTGATTGGATTTGTGGTGGATAAGAGTCATACGGTGGTGAATGGTGAAAAGGAACTTGTGAGTGTGGTGGTGGAAAGCTATGTTGAGAGGGTGGTCTATAAGCACAGGGTGGGGCTTGTTGGTAATTACAAGGGGGTCCACCATATCTATCAGCTTGGTATGCATTGTAGAGTGGTCCTTGTCCATGATATCTTGGAGGGTGTTGTTGCCTAAAGGGTTGATCAGATCCTCTTGGCTCCATCCATCTTTGACTGCTTAGACCTTGATGCATATTCCTGTTATAGCTTCCACTACTTTCAACAAATTTAGAACCAAACTCAAAGCGAGAGGGGTGAGAATTCATAGTAGCTAATAGGAATAAAAGGGAAAAACAAAAACAAATAAACAAGTAAAAGAAAAAATATTTACAATAACCAATAATAAGGCACACGTTTGCAATTCCCCGGCAACGGCGCCATTTTGAAGAGAGAACTTTTGCGTGGTCTAGAAATTCGCAGATAAATCCTCGTTGTAGGTATAGCTTCTAAACCAACAAAAGTCCTTTCTTACAAAGTTTTGGTTGTCACAAGTAACAAACCCCTTTAAAATTTATAAACCGAAGTATTCAAACCTCGGGTCGTCTTCTCAAGGAATTGCAGGGAGGTATGTTCTTATTATTGGTTATGAGTTTTGTAAATTGGGGGTTTTGAAAGTAAGGAACAAGTAATTTAAGTGACAAGTAAAATAAATAAATAACTATAAAATAAACTCTTGGCAATGTATGAAAATTCGGAAGTCCTATCCTAGTTATTCTTATGAGAATTGAGTTTAACCCCACTTAGTTAACCTAAAGCAAAGGAAAGTCAAGTGGACTAATTAGTTAGATTCCCAAGTCCTAGCCAACTCCTAAGGAAAGACTAGAGTTAGTGGAATTCCAGTTAATTAGAGGAATTAATCAACAATCACGATAAGTTTAATAACTCAAGAGCCTCCAATTAATCAATTAAAGCCAAGAATATAAAAAGGCTAAACAAGAATCATAAATCTGAAATACCTCAATTACATTAATAAGAGAAAATCAATCTAAACATAAGGAGTTCATAAGCCACTTTGGCAACACAAGTAATTAAAGAAAAGCATTGAAGTATCTGAAAGTAAAAGAAATATTGAACCTGAGAGGAAGTTGAAATCCTAAATCCTTTAAGAGGAATCCTAATCCTAAAACCTAAGAGAGAGGAGAGAACCTCTCCCTCTAAAAACTACATCTAAACTATGAAAAGTGAATAATCAAAGACCTCCCTTGAATGGATGCATTCTCCCACTTTATAACCTCTAATTTGTGCTTTCTGGACTTAGATCTAGGCAAAAAAGGGTTTTAGAAATCGTTGGGAGCATTTTCTGCAGTTTCTGGTGCGTGGCGTCTGTCACGCGTTCGCGTGGGTCACGCGGTCGCGTCATCTGGAGTTTTCCTTATCACGCGTTCGCTTCGGTCACGCGTACGCGTCATCTGTGTTCTGCTCAAGGCACGTGTCCGCGTCAGTCACGCGTTTGCGTCACTGCCTTTTCGCGCTAGGCATGCGGCCGCGTCGTCCATGCGTTTGCGTCGATGCCAGTTTCTTCAAAAACTCCATTTTGTACTTTCCTTCCATTTTTGTATGTTTCCTTTCCATCCTTTAAATCATTCCTGCCTTAGGATATCTGAAAATACTTAACACACAAATCACGACATCAAATGGTAATAAAAAATATTTAAAATAAATATTTTTAAAGCATAGGAAACATGTTTTTCACATATATCACATAATAAGGAAGGGAAAGTAAAACCATGCAATTTCACATGAATAAGTGGGTGAAGGATTGAATAAATCACTTGAATGGAGCACAAAATATATCATAAAATATGGGTTTATCACGGAGCCACGTAGAATCACTTTGCACGAACAAGGGGCTCCGGATCTTATTCTTCAACCATTGCAAGCGAGGTATCCAAATCTTGATCCAAACTTTGAGTTGAAGAACAGTTTGATAAATCTGCTTCCCAAGTATTATGGGCTTCCAGGACAAGACCCCATTAGACATCTGAGAGATTTTCAAGTTGCTTGTTCTACGGCTCGAAGGCATGGGGCCGATGAGATTGCCATTATGGTTTTTGCTTTCTCCTTCTCTCTTGAAGGGCAAGCGAAATAGTGGTTGTATTCCCAACTCGATGATGTAGTGACCGAATGGGATTTGTTGAGAAGAGAGTTTCTAGACAAGTTCTTTCCACCGGAGAAGACCGACTATATCCAGAAAGAAATCTCTGGTATAATGCAAAAGGACAAAGAGACCCTATATGAGTATTGGATTCGATTCAAGAAGCTCTTGGAATCTTGCCCACACCATGGATTGAACACTCACCTGCTCATTAGTTACTTTACCAGAGGTCTTTGCGCGAAAGACAAGAGATTGCTCACCGCTTCTAGTGGTGGTTCCTCGTGCACGAAATTGTGATCATCAACAATGGCGCCAAAGACTTGGAGCTCTCAAACGTGAATCACACTTTGTCACAATTCCGCACAACTAATCAGCAAGTGCACTGGGTCGTCCAAGTAATACCTTACGTGAGTAAGGGTCGATCCCACGGAGACTGTCAGCTTGAAGCAAGCTATGGTCACCTTATAAATCTCAGTCAGGCGAATTCAGATGGTGATGGAGAATTGATAATTAAAAGATAAATAAAACATAAAATAAAGATAGAGATACTTATGTAATTCTTTGGTTGGAATTTCAGATAAGCGTATGAAGATGCTTTGTTCCCCCTGAACCTCTGCTTTTCTATTGCCTTCTTCCAATCATTCATACTCCTTTCCATGGCAAGCTTTATGTTGGGCATCACCGTTGTCAATGGCTACTTCCCGTCCTCTCAGTGAAAACATTCCAAATGCGATGTCACCGCACGGCTAATCATCTGTCGATTCTCGATCATGCTGGAATAGGATCCATTGATCCTTTTACGTCTGTCACACGCCCAACAATCGCGAGTTTGAAGCTCGTCACAGTCATCCCTTCCCAGATCCTACTCAGAATATCACAAATAAGGTTTAGACATTCCGGATCTCAGGAATGGCCGCCAATAATTCTAGCCTATACCACGAAGGTTCCAATCTTAGATTAGAAACCCAAGAGATACGCATTCAAGCCATTGCTAGTAGAACAGAGGTGGTTGTCAGGAACATGTTCATAGGTGAGAATCATGATGAGTGTCACGGATCATCACATTCATCAAGTTGAAGAATGAATGAATATCTTGGAGAAGAAATAGACTTGAGTTGAATAGAAAAATAATAGTACTTTGTATTAATTCATGAAGAACAGCAGAGCTCCACACCTTAATCTATGGTGTGTAGAAACTCTACCGTTGAAAATACATAAGAACAAGGTCTAGGCATGGCCGAATGGCCAGCCTTCAAATGTGTCTAAGATAGCATAAGACTTATCAAAGATGAAAATACAATAGTATAAGGTCCTATTTATAGAGAACTAGTAGCCTAGGGTTTACAGAAATCAATAATTAATGCAGAAATCTTCTTCCAGGCCCACTTGGTGTGTGCTTGGGCTGAGCATTGAAGCTTCCATGTGTTAGAGACTTTTCTTGGAGTTAAACGCCAGCTTTTGTGCCAGTTTGGGCGTTTAACTCCAGCTTTTGTGCCAGTTTTGGAGTTAAACGCCAGAATTCTTAAGCTGACTTGGAACGCCTGTTTGGGCCATCAAATCTCGGGCAAAGTATAGACTTTTATATATTGCTGGAAAGCCCAGGATGTCTACTTTCCAGCGCAATTGAGAGCGTGCCAATTGGGCTTTTGTAGCTCCAGAAAATCTACTTTGAGTTCAGGGAGGTCAGAATCCAACAGCATCTGCAGTCCTTTTTCAACCTCTGAATAAGATTTTTGCTCAAGTCCCTCAATTTCAGCCAGAAAATACCTGAAATCACAGAAAAACACACAAACTCATAGTAAAGTCCAGAAGAGTGATTTTTATATAAAAACTAATAAAAATATAATAAAAACTAATTAAAATATACTAAAAACATACTAAAAACAATGCCTAAAAGCGTATAAATTATCCGCTCATCACAACACCAAACTTAAATTGTTGCTTGTCCCCAAGCAACTGAAAATCAAATAGGATCAAAAGAAGAGAATATACAATGAATTCCAAAAACATCTATGAAAATCAGTATTAATTAGATGAGCGGGGCTTTTGTCTTT
This sequence comes from Arachis hypogaea, assembly GCF_003086295.3. Taxonomy (NCBI): domain Eukaryota; kingdom Viridiplantae; phylum Streptophyta; class Magnoliopsida; order Fabales; family Fabaceae; genus Arachis; species Arachis hypogaea. The sequence continues at coordinate 19,447,568 of NC_092047.1, forward strand.
TTGCTTCTGAATAGTTTTGGCATCTCACTTTATCCTTTGAAGTTCAGAATGATTGGCATCTATAGGAACTCAGAATCCAGATAGTGTTATTGATTCTCCTAGTTAAGTATGTTGATTCTTGAACACAGCTACTTTATGAGTCTTGGCCGTGGCCCTAAGCACTTTGTTTTCCAGTATTACCACCGGATACATAAATGCCACAGACACATAACTGGGTGAACCTTTTCAGATTGTGACTCAGCTTTGCTAGAGTCCCCAATTAGAGGTGTCCAGCGCTCTTAAGCACACTCTTTTTGCTTTTGGACCACGACTTTAACCGCTCAGTCTCAAGTTTTCACTTGACACCTTCACGCCACAAGCACATGGTTAGGGACAGCTTGGTTTAGCCGCTTAGGCCAGGATTTTATTCCTGTGGGCCCTCCTATCCACTGATGCTCAAAGCCTTGGATCCTTTTTATCACCCTTGCCTTTTGGTTTAAAGGGGTATTGGCTTTTTCTGCTTGCTTTTCTTTTTCTTTCTTTTTCTTTTCTCTCTTTTTTTTCGAATATATCCTTTTTTTCTGCAAGCTTTTCACTGCTTTTTCTTGCTTCAAGAATCAATTTTATGATTTTTCAGATCATCAGATAACATTTCTCCTTTTCCCATCATTCTTTCAAGAGCCAACAATTTTAACATTCATAAACAATCAAATTCAAAAATATGCACTGTTCAAGCATTCATTCAGAAAAACAATAGTATTGCCACCACATCAAAATAATTAAACTGTTTTAAAATTTGAAATTCATGCACTTCTTTTTCTTTTTCAATTAAAAATATTTTTCATTTAAGAAAGGTGATGGATTCATTTTCATGGCTTTAAGGCATAGACACTAAGACACTAATGATCATGTAATAAAGACACAAATATAAATAAACATAAAGCATAATTTTCGAAAAACAGAAAATAAAGAACAAGGAGATTAAAGAACAGGTCCACTTTAGTGATGGCGGCTTGTTCTTCCTCTTGAAGATCTAATGGAGTGCTTGAGCTCCTCAATGTCTCTTCCTTGCCTTTGTTGCTCCTCTCTCATGAGTCTTTGGTCTTCTCTAATTTCATGGAGGAGGATGGAATGCTCTTGGTGCTCCACCCTTAGTTGTCCCATGTTGGAACTTAATTCTCCTAGGGAGGTGTTGATTTGCTCCCAATAGTTTTGTGGAGGAAAATGCATCCCTTGAGGCATCTCAGGGATTTTATGATGAGGAAATTCCTCATGCTCTTGGTGAGGTTCTCTCACTTGCTCCATCCTTTTCTTAGTGATGGGCTTGTCCTCATCAATGAGGATGTCTTCCTCTATGTCAATTCCAGCTGAATTGCAGAGGTGACAAATGAGATGAGGGAAGGCTAACCTTGCCACAGTGGAGGACTTGTCCGCCACATTGTAGAGTTCTTGGGATATAACCTCATGAACTTCTACTTCCTCTCTAATCATGATGCTGTGAATCATGATAGCCCGGTCTATAGTAACTTCAGATCGGTTGCTAGTAGGAATGATTGAGCGTTGGATGAACTCCAACCATCCCCTAGCCACGGGCTTGAGGTCATGCCTTCTTAGTTGAACCGGCTTTCCTCTTGAATCACTCTTCCATTGAGCACCCTCTTCACATATGTCCATGAGGACTTGGTCCAACCTTTGATCAAAGTTGACCCTTCTAGTGTATGGGTGTACATCTCCTTGCATCATGGGCAAGTTGAATGCCAAACTTACATTTTTCGGACTAAAGTCTAAGTATTTTCCTCGGACCATTGTAAGCCAATTCTTAGGGTTCGGGTTCACACTTTGATCATGGTTCTTGGTGATCCATGCATTGGCATAGAACTCTTGAACCATTAAGATTTCGACTTGTTGAATGGGGTTGGTGAGAACTTCCCAACCTCTTCTTCGGATCTCATGTCGGATCTCCAGATATTCGCCCTTTTTGAGCTTAAAAGGGACCTCGGAGATCACCTTCTTCTTGGCCATAACTTCATAGAAGTGGTCTTGATGCACCCTTGAGAAGAATCTCTCCATCTCCCATGACTCGGAGGTGGAAGCTTTTGCCTTCCCTTTCCTCTTTCTAGAGATTTCTCCGGCCTTTGGTGCCATAAATGGTTATGGAAAAATAAAAAGCTTTAGCTTTTACTACACCAAACTTAGAAGGATGCTCGTCCTCAAGCAAAAGAAGAAAGAAGAGAGTAGAAGAAGAAGAAATAGAGGAGATGGAGGGGGCATTGTGTTTCGGCCAAGGGGGATGGGTAGTGTGTATGTTGTGTGAAAATGAAGGAGTGAAGATGGGTTTATATAGGAGTGGAGAGGGGGTATGGTTCGGCCATTATGGGTGGGTTTGGGAGGGAAAGTGGTTTGAATTTGAATGGTGAGGTAGGTGGGGATTTATGAAGGATGGATGTGAGTGGTAAAGAGAATGGTGGGATTTGATAGGTGAGGGGGTTTTTGGGGAAGAGGTATTGAGGTGATTGGTGAATGGGTGAAGAAGAGAGAGAGAGGTGGGGTAGGTGGGGATCCTGTGGGATCCACAGATCCTGAGGTGTCAAGGATTTCTCATCCCTGCACCATGTGGCGTGCAAAACGCCCCCTTGCTGCCAATCCTGGCGTTAAACGCCAGGCTGCTGCCTATTTCTAGCATTTAATGCCAGCTTCTTGCCCATTCCTTGCGTTAAACGTCAGTCTGGTGCCCATTTCTGGCATTAAACGCCCAGAATGGTGCCAGACTGGGCGTTAACGCCCATTCTGCTACCCTTATTGGCGTTTAAACGCCAGTAAGTTTCTCCTCCAGGGTGTTCTATTTTTCATTCTGCTTTTCCTTCTGTTTTTACTTTTTCAATTGTTTTTGTGACTTCACATGATCATCAACCTACAGAAAACATAAAATAACAAAAGAAAATAGAAATTTAACATAAATAAGTAAAATTGGGTTGTCTCCCAACAAGAGCTTTTTTTAATGTCAATAGCTTGACAATGGCTCTCATGGAGCCTCACAGATGTTCAGTGCAATGTTGGAACCTCCCAACACCAAACTTAGAGTTTGAATGTGGGGGTTAAACACCAGACTTAAAGTTCGGTTGTGGCCTCCCAACTTTTGACTGTGTGGGCTCTGTTTGACTCTGTATTGAGAGAAGCTCTTCATGCTTCCTCTCCATGGTGACAGAGGGATATCCTTGAGCTTTAAACACAAGGGAGTCTCCATTCACTTGAATGATCAATTCTCCTCTGTCAACATCAATCACAGCTTTTGCTGTGGCTAGGAAGGGTCTGCCAAGGATGATGGATTCATCCATACACTTCCCAGTCTCTAGGATTATGAAGTCAGCAGAGATGTAGTGGCCTTCAACCTTTACCAAGACATCCTCTACAAGTCCATAAGCCTGTTTCTTTGAATTGTCTGTCATCTCCAGTGAGATTCTTGCAGCTTGTACCTCAATGATCCCTAGCTTCTCCATTACAGAGAGAGGCATGAGGTTTATACTTGACCCTAGGTCACACAGAGCCTTCTCAAAGGTCATGGTGCCTATGGTACAAGGGATTGAGAATTTTCCAGGGTCTTATCTTTTTAGAGGTAATTTCTGCCTAGTCAAGTCATTCATTTCTTTGATAAGCAATGGAGGTTCATCCTCCCAAGTCTCATTACCAAACAACTTGGTATTTAGCTTCATGATTGCTCCAAGGTACTTAGCAACTTACTTTTCAGTAACCTCTTCATCCTCTTCAGAGGAAGAATACTCATCAGAGCTCATGAATGGCAGAAGTAAATTCAATGGAATCTCTATGGTCTCAGTGTGAGCCTCAGATTCCCATGGTTCCTCATTAGGAAACTCCTTGAAGGCCAGTGGGCGTCCATTGAGGTCTTCCTCAGTGGAGATTACTGCCTCTTCCTCCTCTCCAGGTTCGGCCATGTGAGACGTGTTTATGGCCTTGCACTCTCTCTTTGGATTCTCTTCTGTATTGCTTGGGAGAGTACTGGGAGGGAGCTCAGTAATTTTCTTACTCAGCTAACCCACTTGTGCCTCCAAATTTCTAATGGAGGACCTTGTTTCAGTCATGAAACTTTGAGTGGTTTTGATTAGATCAGAGACAATGGTTGCTAAGTTAGAGTGGCTTTGCGTATAATTCTCTGTCTGTTACTGAGAAGATGATGGAAAAGGCTTGCTATTGCTAAACCTATTTTTTCCACCATTATTGTTATTGAAACCTTGTTGAGGTCTCTGTTGATCCTTCCATGAGAGATTTGGATGATTTCTCTATGAAGGATTATAGGTGTTTCCATAGGGTTCTCCCATGTAATTCACCTCTTCCATTGCTGGGTTCTCAGGATCATAAGCTTCTTCTTCAGAGGAAGCTTCCTTAGTACTGCCTGTTGCTACTTGCATTCCAGAAAGACTCTGAGAAATCATATTGACTTGCTGAGTCAATATTTTATTCTGAGCCAATATGGCATTCAGAGTATCAATCTCAAGAACTCCTTTCTTCTGAGTTGTCCCATTATTCACAGGGTTCCTTTCAGAAGTGTACATGAATTGGTTATTTGCAACCATTTCAATGAGTTCCTGAGCTTCTGCAGGCGTCTTCTTCAGATGAAGAGATCCTCCAGCAGAGCTATCCAATGACATCTTGGATAGTTCAGACAGACCATTATAGAAAATACATATGATGCTCCATTCTGAAAGCATGTCAGAAGGGCACCTTCTGATCAATTGCTTGTATCTTTCCCAAGCTTCATAGAGGGATTCTCCTTCCTTCTGTCTGAAGGTTTGGACTTCCACTCTAAGCTTGCTCAATTTTTGAGGTGGAAAGAACTTTGCCAAGAAGGCATTAACTAGCTTTTCCCAAGAGTTCAGGCTTTCTTTAGGTTGTGAATCTAACCATGTCCTAGCTCTATCTCTTACAGAAAAAGGAAAAAGCACAAGTCTGTAGACTTCAGGGTCAACCCCATTGGTCTTGACAGTGTCACAGATTTACAAGAATTCAGCTAAGAACTGATGAGGATCTTCCAATAGAAGTCCATGAAACTTGCAATTCTGTTGCATTAGAGAAACTAATTGAGGCTTAAGCTCAAAGTTGTTTGCTCCAATGGCAGAGATTGAGATGCTTCTCCCATAGAAGTCGGGAGTAGGTGCAGTAAAGTCACCAAGCACCTTCCTTGCATTGTTGGCATTGTTGTTTTCGGCTGTCATGGTTTCTTCTTCCTTGAAAAGCTCTATTAAGCCATCTAAAGAGAATTGTGCTTTAGCTTCTCTTAGCTTTCTCTTCAAGGTCCTTTCAGGTTCAGGATCAGCTTGAACAAGTATGCCTTTATCTTTGCTTCTGCTCATATGAAAGAAAAGAGAACAAGAACGTAGGGAATCCTCTATGTCACAGTATAGAGATTTCTTGAGGTGTCAGAGGAAAAGAAGAACAGAAGGAGGAGGTAGATGGAAGAGAATTCGAACATATAAAGAAGGAGGGAGTTCGAATTGTACCTTGAGGAGGAGTGTTAGTCCTTTAAATAGAAGGATGTGAGAAGAGGGGAAGAATTTTCAAAAATAAATTAAAAAATTTTTGAAATAATTAAAAAGAAATTTGAAATTTTGATTGAGATTTTCGAAATTAAGATTAGGAAAGAAATTAAGTGATTTTTGAAAAGAGTTTGAAATTAGAAATTAAAAAGATATGATTGAGAGTTAATTTTGAAAAAGATGTGATTGAAAAGATATGATTGAGAAGATATGATTGAAAATCAATTTAGAAAAAGAAAGTTTTTAAAATTAAAGTTGATTACTTGACTAACAAGAAATTAAAAGATATGATTCTAAAATTTAAAGTTTGATCATTTCTTAATAGGCAAGTAACAACTTGAAAATTTTAAAGTAAATCTTTAATTTAACAAGGATTTTCGAAAATAAAAAAAATGGAAAGAAATTGATTTTGAAGAGATATGATTGATAAGATATGATTTGAAAAAGATTTGATTTTGAAAAATTATGAAGATTTGAAAAAAAAATTTTGAATTAAAAACAAAATCTTCCCTCTAGTATCCTTCTGGCGTTAAAAGCCCAGAATGACATCCATTCTGGCGTTTAACGCCCAAAATGCTACCCTTTTGGGCGTTAAACGCCCAGCCAGGTACCCTGGCTGGCGTTTAAACGCTAGTTTTCCTTCTTCACTGGGCGTTTTGAACGCCCAGCTTTTTATGTTTGATTCCTCTGCTGAATGTTCTGAATCTTCAATTCTTTGTATTATTGACTTGAAAAGACACAATTTTGAAAATATTTTTGAATTTTTAATGATGAGAAATAACAAAAAAAATTCAACTAAGATAAAATAAACAATGCATGCAGGACACCAAACTTAAAAATTTTCATATAGGAGACACTAACAAATTGAGAATGCATATGAGAAACAACAAAACACACAAAACAAGAGAATTTAAAGATCAGAGCAATGAAATCATCAAGAACAACTTGAAGATTAACGAAGAACATATTGCATGTTTTCGAAAAATGCAAGAAGAATGCAATTGACACCAAACTTAAAAATTGATACTAGACTCAAACAAGAAACATAAAATATTTTTGATTTTTATGATTTTATAAATTTTTTTTTTGTAATTTTTTCGAAAATTATATGGAAAATAAAATAAAGAGATTCAAAACTTTTAATAAGAATTCCATGAATCATGCAATGTTAGTCTAAAGCTTCAGTCTAAAAGGATTAGACATGGTTGGCCAAGCTTCAGCAGGACATTACATTCAGTAGCTAAATTGATGAGAATCAATCAGCTTTTGTGATGATAAGAACATCACCTTGAAACTCTAGAATTCATTCTTAAAAATTCTGAAAAATAAAAAGAAAAGTACCTAATCTAAGCAACAAGATGAACCGTCAGTTGTCCAAACTTGAACAATCCCCGGCAACGGCGCCAAAAACTTGGTGCACGAAATTGTGATCATCAACAATGGTGCCAAAGACTTGGAGCTCTCAAACGTGAATCACACTTTGTCACAATTCCACACAACTAACCAGCAAGTGCACTGGGTCGTCCAAGTAATACCTTACGTGAGTAAGGGTCGATCCCACGGAGACTGTCGGCTTGAAGCAAGCTATTGTCACCTTGTAAATCTCAGTCAGGCGAATTCAGATGGTGATGGAGAATTGATAATTAAAAGATAAATAAAACATAAAATAAAGATAGAGATACTTATGTAATTCTTTGGTTGAAATTTCAGATAAGCGTATGAAGATGCTTTGTTCCCCCTGAACCTCTGCTTTCCTATTGCCTTCTTCCAATCATTCATACTCCTTTCCATGGCAAGCTTTATGTTGGGCATCACCGTTGTCAATGGCTACTTCCCGTCCTCTCAGTGAAAACGTTCCAAATGCGCTGTCACCGCACGGCTAATCATCTGTCGGTTCTCGATCATGTTGGAATAGGATCCATTGATCCTTTTGCGTCTGTCACACGCCCAACAATCGCGGGTTTGAAGCTCGTCACAGTCATCCCTTCCCAGATCCTACTCAGAATACCACAGACAAGGTTTAGATGTTTCGGATCTCAGGAATGGCCGCCAATAATTCTAGCCTATACCACGAAGGTTCCAATCTTAGATTAGAAACCCAAGAGATACGCATTCAAGCCATTGCTAGTAGAACAGAGGTGGTTGTCAGGCACATGTTCATAGGTGAGAATGATGATGAGTGTCACGGATCATCACATTCATCAAGTTGAAGAACGAATGAATATCTTGGAGAAGAAATAAACTTGAGTTGAATAGAAAAATAATAGTACTTTGTATTAATTCATGAAGAATAGTAGAGCTCCACACCTTAATCTATGGTGTGTAGAAACTCCACCGTTGAAAATACATAAGAACAAGGTCTAGGCATGGCCGAATGGCTAGCCTTCAAACGTGTCTAAGATAGCATAAGACTTATCAAAGATGAAAATACAATAGTATAAGGTCCTATTTATAGAGAACTAGTAGCCTAGGGTTTACAGAAATCAGTAATTAATGCAGAAATCTTCTTCCGGGCCCACTTGGTGTATGCTTGGGCTGAGCATTGAAGCTTCCATGTGTAGAGACTTTTCTTGGAGTTAAACGCCAGCTTTTGTGCCAGTTTGGGCGTTTAACTCTAGCTTTTGTGCCAGTTTTGGAGTTAAACGCCAGAATTCTTGAGCTGACTTGGAACGCTTGTTTGGGCCATCAAATCTCGGGCAAAGTATGGACTATTATATATTCTGGAAAGCCCAGGATGTCTACTTTCTAGCGCAATTGAGAGCACGCCAATTGGGCTTCTGTAGCTCCAGAAAATCCACTTTGAGTGCAGGGAGGTCAGAATCCAACAGCATCTGCAGTCCTTTTTCAGCATCTGAATCAGATTTTTGCTCAAGTCCCTCAATTTCAGCCAGAAAATACCTGAAATCACAGAAAAACACACAAACTCATAGTAAAGTCCAGAAGAGTGATTTTTATTTAAAAACTAATTAAAATATACTAAAAACATACTAAAAACAATGCCTAAAAGCGTATAAATTATCCGCTCATCAGTTCCCTCTCCAAAAATAAGACGACGGCGGAAGCTTGGAGCTTGATAAAGGATGTCGCCGAGGCTACACAACATGTAAGGGCAAGGAGCAATCCCCTCAAGGGTGTAGTGGAAGCATCCCCTTCCGAATCAAGTTTGACCAAGGTGCTTGGGGACATGACTACTCTCCTCATGGAGATGCGCAAGGAATAAAAGACATTTTATTTTATCCAAGCCATCCAAGCACCACCCCAACTTGAAGGGCCTCCTAGAATATGTGGTTTATGCTCTAACACCGCACATTACACCGATCAATGCCACCAAGCTCAAGAGGACTATACCCTTGCAGTAGCCAATGTGAACTATAACAACTGTCCGCCCTATCAATCTCAAGGTCAAAACAACTACTCTCATGGAAATAATTCCAACCAAGGGTGGAGGGACAATGCACAAGGGAACAATCGAAATCAAAGATGGAACAACTCCTCTTCTCATCACAACAACAACCACCAAAACCAAAATGACTACCCTAGATACCAAGCACCACATCATAGACAACAATCCAACCAATCCTCTTCTTCTTCTACCACCCAAGGTGATGATCCCAACCGTGCACTCACCCAAGAGCAAGAGAGAATTAAAATTGTGGTAGAAAAACACGAGGCTCAATTTGGTACCAGAACTGCTCAATTGTCCAACATCACCGAGATACTTTCAAGGTTGTCTTTACCTTCCTCGAATAACACCAACCAACCTTTAAGCTCTTCTAGCCTTCCATCCCAACCTCTTCCAAACCCAAAGGGTGTCCTCAACGCTATTACTCTACGGACTACATTGGAGGAGATACCTCCTAGGGTCATGGAAGACATTCATGAGGAGGAAGTGGTTGTTGAAACTCCATATGAAGAAGAGGAGATATGCACAAGGCAAGAGGAAGAAGAAGTGAGCCTTAAGGAGCCCAGCAGGAAGGCTATAATGGAGGAACCCATTCCTATCCCATTCTCTTCCATGATAAAGAAGGCCAAGAAAACTCCGGAGTTTGATTTAAACATGCTTCAAGTATTCAAGAAGGTTGAGGTAACCATCCCACTTCTTGATGCCATTCAACAAATTCCAAAGTATGCTAAGTTTTTGAAGGACTTGTGCACACACAAAGATAGGATTGGTAAGTTGGAAACATTGTCATTGGGTAGTTCTATTTCTTCATTGATGAAGCCTATTCCAGAAAAGTGTGGTGACCCCGGACCATGTTTGATGTCTTGTCGTATTGGTGGAGTTACTTTTCATGACTGTATGTGTGATTTAGGGGCCTGTGTGAGTATCATGACACTTTCTATATTCGCAAGGTTGAATTTAGCTCCATTAAAGAGGTCGGCCGCAAAATTTGTTTTAGCCGACAAGAGTGTGATCACCGTAATGGGGATAGCAGAAGATGTGCTTGTGGAAATCAAGGATTTGGTGTTTCCGGTTGATTTCTATATCCTTGAAATGCCTCCAACAGATAATAGAAGTTCTTCTTCCGTTTTGCTTGGTAGACCATTTTTGAAGACCTCTAAATTCAAATTGGATGCCTTTACCGGCACATACTCTTTTGAGGTAGGCAACAAGACCATCAAGTTTAACTTAGAAGAAGCCATGAGACACCCACCCGAAGAGCACTCCGTTCTCCGATGTGATGTGATTGATGAGGTAGTAGCGGAGGTACAAAGAGAAGATCACAACAAGTTGTGCTACCTTATTGTTGAAGAGAAGGATGAACAAGAGAAGGTTGATGAGAATGAGCTTCATGAACTTAGTGAAAAAGAACCTCAACTTGAAGCAAAGAATGAATTGAAGCCTCTACCTTCTCATTTGAAGTATGCATTCCTTGAGGATAACCAAAGATTTTCGGTCATTATTGCTAGTGTGCTTTCGAGTCAAGAAGAAGGAAAGCTCCTAGAGGTCCTAAGGAAGCACAAGAAAGTAATCGGTTGGAGCTTAGCCGACATTGTAGGGATTGACCCCCGCATGTGTATGCATCGTATTTTTCTCCAAGAGGGAGCTCAGCCAGTTAGACAACCCCAAAGGAGGCTCAACCCTATGATTCTCGATGTGGTAAAAAAGGAAGTCACACGGCTACTTGATGCGGGTATTATATACCTGATTTCTGATAGTGAATGGGTGAGCCCGGTCCAAGTTTTTCCAAAGAAATCAGGAATTACTGCTGTTAAGAAGGATGATGGTGAAGTGGTCACCACAAGAGTGCAAAATGTTTGGCGAGTATGCATTGATTATAGGAAGTTGAACACCGCAACAAGGAAAGACCACTACCCTTTGCCCTTCATTGACCAGATGTTGGACCGACTTGCAGGTAAATCTCATTATTGCTTTCTTGATGGATTTACTGGCTATTTCTAGATACATATTGCTCCTGAGGATCAGGAAAAGACCACCTTTACTTGTCCCTTTGGCACATTTGCTTACAAAAGAATGCCATTTAGGTTATGCAATGCACCCGCCACTTTCAGCGGTGCATGACTAGTGTCTTTTCTGATCTTATGGAGACTTGTCTGGAAGTCTTTATGGATGATTTTAGCGTATATGGTACTTCTTTTGATAGTTGTTTGGAGAACTTGGCCAAGGTCTTGGAAAGATGTGTCAACACTAACCTTGTCCTCAATTTCGAAAAATATCACTTCATGGTGAGACAAGATATAGTGTTAGGACACATAGTTTCTGGCAAGAGCATTTTTGTGGACCTAGCCAAAGTTGATGTTATCACCAGTTTACATCACCCCTCTTCTGTGAGGGAGGTCTGTTCCTTTTTGGAGCATGCAGGATTCTATAGGCGCTTTATCAAGAATTTCGGCAAGATTGCATTGCCATTAGCGTGCCTACTCCAAAAGGATGTGGACTTTTAGTTTGATAGTGCTTGTGCGGATGCATTTGAGGAGTTGAGGAGAGCTCTTACCATGGCACAAATTGTGAAGGGCCCTGACTGGATGCAGCCATTCGAGATCATGTGCGACGCGTCAAATCATGCCGTAGGTGCCGCGCTTGCATAGCGCGATGGTAAGCTCCCTTACATCATTGCTTATTCCTAAAAAATATTGAATGCGGCACAATCCAACTATACCACTATGAAAAAAGAGCTCTTAGCCATTGTTCATGCATTGGATAGATTTTGATCTTACTTGCTAGGCTCCAAAATAGTGGTATACACGGATCATGCAGCTTTAAAATATTTGTTGACAAAGAATGAGTCGAAACCTAGGCTCATATGTTAGATCTTGCTCTTGCAAGAGTTTGACATTGAGATTAGGGATCAAAGTGGGTCTCAAAATTTAGTTGCGGATCATCTAAACCGCCTTGAAAATCTTAAATATGACCCATTTCTGATTGACAACTCGTTCTCTTTGGATAATTTGCATGCTGTTTCGGATAGTTTTCCTGGGTTTGTACCAATGGCAAACTACTTGGTTGCTAAGATTTTCCCTCCCAACTTTTCAAAATAAGGGATAAGTTGAGGAGTGATTCCAAATATTACATTTGGGATGATCCTCACTTGTGGAAAAGGGGAGTAGACCAAGTAATTCATAGATGTGTCCCAGAATCTGAATTCCGACCCATTCTTGAAGCTTGCCATTCATCCGAGTGTGGTGGCCACTTTGGCCCACAGCGGACAACAAAAAAAGTTTTGGATTGTGGATTCTGGTGGCCAACACTGTTCAAGGATGCTAACCGATTCTGTGTGTCATGTCACCAATGTCAGAAGTCTGGAAATGTATCCCAAAAGGATGAAATGCCTCAATAACCTATGTTGTTCTGTGAAATTTTTGATGTATAGTGCATCAAATTTATGGGACCATTTCCTAACTTAAGTGGATATATGTACATTCTGTTGGCGGTTGATTACGTATCAAAGTGGGTAGAAGTGATACCTACCTGCCTTGATGACGCTAATACTGTAGTTTCTTTCATTAGAAACAATATTGTATGCCACTATGGGTCGCCACGAGCAATCGTGAGCGACCAAGGTTCCCACTTTTGTAATAGAAAGGTAGAAGCATTACTCAAGCGGTATGGGATACTACACAAGGTTGAAACCGCTTATCACCCCCAAACAAATAGGCAAGTGGAGGTATCCAACCGAGAGATTAAGTGAATTTCGGAGAAAGTGGTGAGTCCACAAAGGAAGGACTGGAGCTCTCGGTTGGGAGATGCATTGTGGGCATATAGGACGGCCTATAAGACCCCGTTAGGGATGAGTCCCTTTCGGATCGTCTATGGAAAAGCATGCTACCTCCTGGTTGAAATTGAGCATAGGGCCTATTGGGTGGTTAAGCAGTGTAACATGGATATTACCAATGCGGGTATAGCTAGGAAATTGCAACTATAGGAGCTTGAATGTCGTAGGATGGAGGCGTATGAGAATGCTCGGATCTACAAGGAAAAGACTGGCATTTCATGATCACCAGATCCGGAAGAAAGATTTCCAAGAAGGTGACGAAGTTCTCCTTTACAACTCGAGGCTCAGATTCATGCCTGGAAAGCTCCGTTCGAGATGGGAGGGACCCTTTAGAGTGAAGGAGGTAAAACCCTATGGTGTGATCGAATTACTCGATCCTCAGAGTAATGCAACATTCAGAGTAAACGGCCATAGAGTGAAAAAGTATCATGGCTACAAACTACCCAGAGAAGTGGAGGTGTTCCTACTTGAGGATGCACCAGAAGGAGGAAAAGCTTAAGCTCATGACCGTCTAACTTAAGGACGTAAAAGAAAAGTGCTAGGTGGGAGACACCCACCATGGTATGATCTTCCTTTGTATATAATTTCTTGCATAGTTTTAGAGCTTTTGATTGATTTTGTGATTGCTTGATGTTGTTGCATTTGTTTAGGTTTGCTAGATTTTGTTAATGTTGTGACTTGTTATGACATTCATGTAGATTTCATTGATCTTGGTATGGATGAATTGGTAACGTTAGAGAAAATACTTCATTTTGAATAGTGCATGAATTTGTGAGTGTTTTCTTGACCATCTAGCTTGAATGTCTGCCAAGAATGTGTTAACATTGCCTTTCTTAATGTTGTTAAAAAAAAAAGTGTCGATCCACGTGCAAGCGTGGACGACGCGTACGCGTCGTTGCGTTTTCCCAACTCCTGGTACAAAAACCACAGAGTTGGGCTAGGTCTGTGCCAATTATATGCTGGGAGCACAACGCTTCCCACGTGTGCATGTCTACGATGCGAACGCGTCGACTACCCAAAACGCAACCCACGCGTACGCGTTGATTGCCGATTTCGCCCCCTCTAGTACATTTTTCAAAGACTTGTGCGAGCTTCATGCACCTTTTGTGCGAGGGGCACAACGTTGCCTCACGCTTGCGCGTCTTCGTCGCTTACGTATCGCTGAAACTTTGGCACACCCACCCGCAAGCGTGGGCAACGCGTACGCGTCGATTGCTATTTTTGCAATCTCTGGTAAATTTTCCAGAGATTTGTGCCACTTCTGTGCCACTTTTGTGCGCGTCGCACAACTGGTTCCACGCGTGCGCGTCCCCTGACGCGTACGCGTCCCTCCTCCTTTCTTCCACCCACGCGTAAGTGTGGGCGATGCTTACGCGTTGCTCTTCTTTTCTGATCATCCACGCGTACGCAAGGATGACGCGCGCGCATCGAACCTCCAACGTAGTTTTACTATAGCGCGCCCTGTTTTTAACACTCATTCATTCTTCTTCTTCTACTCCTTCCTCCTCCCTTCTCTACCCTTTCTACCACCTTTTCTCGCCCATAATCACCGACGACTTCATTCACCGGTGACCACCACCTCCAATGGTCCCACACTCTATTCTTTCTCTTCTTTCTCTTCTCATATCTTCACTTGCACAGTACCCTACTTTCTTCTTCTTTTCTCAAGGTTTTCACCTCTCCTTCTTCTCTTTTATCCTTGTTCATATTTCTTTTATTAGTTGCATTTAATTACTTTCTTTCATTTCTTCTTAGTTGCATTTTGTTTTATTTGCTCTTGTTTATTTGCTTTCTCTTTCTTTATATTTTCCATGGGTGATTGAACTTTGAACTCTCTCTTGCATTGATAGTTTATTTGTGATATTTCTTGATTTCTTTTTTATTATGTGGTCTTGTTTTGTTGTTTAGAATTTCATTTTGGGATGATACTTGTTTGAATTTTTCCTACTTGCTCATTATTTGAATATTGCACACCAAGTGTTTGTTGAAAAGCACCTTTGCCATTTTGGTTCCTTTTTGACATTTTGCTTTCAACTTGATGCTTCTCTTCATACACTTGCCTTTCTCTGTGTACATTGAGCACATTATGTTTCATATTACCATTCTTATGCTCATTAACCATGACTTGCTTTTTCATAGCATATTGCGAGATTAGCGGTCCCACTTTCTTTAACTCCGCCTTATACCATTACATGCTTCTTCTCTCAGAGTTAGATTAGGTGCATGATTTTCTTGTGTTTCTTCTTTTTCTTGCATGTGCCACTTGGTATGATTATTGATGCTTGAGTTTATTCTTCTCATGCCTTTTAATTGCATGCTTATCACACCCTTGCATCTCATGCTAGTGTTATGCCCCATGATTATTTTGTTGCCTTGTTTACATGTTACAGCTGGCATGTCTTCAAGACGCACTATCCCTTTGTGGCATTTCTTTTCACTTGCATGTCATTCTCTACTTGTTGTTCCTTTGAGAGTAATGTTTCCTCTTTTCCTTCCTTTTTCAGGATGGCCACCAAAAAAGGCAAGGAAAAGGCGTCGAACAACCCGACCACAAAAAGGGCACCTCAACGGTCAACCACCAAGGCGCGCCCTACACCACAAGCTAAACCCCTCTCCAAGAGGGTACAAAAAATTATCCATATTGATAAGCAAGAGAAGGGTAATCCTGCAAGGGACCCCACGAGGTTTTCCAACCGCTTCTGTGAGCTCATGTTTCCGGCTATGATTGAAAGGAGCTATCATTCTGAGTATCTCCTCGCCCCTCCAGAGCACATTGTTCAATTCGTGATGCCCCGCATTGAACGGCGACAATGGGATTTCTAATACAGAGACCACAAGAGGCCAACCTTTCTTGGGTGGTGGAGTTTTACTCCAACTACCACTCCCCTTCTCTTCACTCAGTGTATGTGTGCCGGAAGCAAGTTCTAGTTTTGGAGGAAGCTATTCAAGGGTGCTTAATGTTTTACTGGTACCGGAGGAAATGGACGGCTACCAAGAGGTCCTACGTCAGCGCGATGGATTTGGGTTTGATTGGGATTCGATCCTTTGGGTCATTGCCCAACCAGAGAATCATTGGACCCAAGGGAGACTCAGGATGAGGCCTAAGTGCCTTGACTCACAAGCGCTCATAGTAGAGGCCCGGGTATGGGCCCAGATCTTATCCCTTTACGTGCTTCCAAGCACCCATGAGTCGTCCATCACGGCAGACTTAGCCCTCCTTGTTTGGTGCATACTCACGGAGAGGGCAGTCAACATCCCTCTCGTCATCCGACAAGCGATGGATCGGGTCCATGTCAAGGGTAATCTCTCATTTCCTGCCTTGGTATCAGATTTAGTTGCTACTGCTGGTGTCCCCCGAGAGGCCAAGGACATGAAAGCGATGATTCCGGCAGAGGGCCACATTGTCCTGAGCGGAAGATATCTTAAGCCTCCCACGGACACCACGAGCCTTGATATAGCTCCCCCTTCTACCATGCCTACCACTTCATCCGCACCACCAAAGTCAACCCATCAACTTCTTGTAGAGCTTCATGAGAAAATTGATCGATATGAGAGGTGGAACCAACGCCGATTTGCTTACATGAAGAAGCTTTGGAGTTGCATCAAACCGCCTATGGAAGAACCGAACATTTCCACATCCACTTCAGCCCAAAGTGACTCGAACTCTCAAGAGATGGATGGTGGAGGTGGCGACCCTAATCCCACTTTGCGTATCACAAATGGCACGGAGGACCGTGCAAACTTCTAAGTGTGGGGAGGTTAGTTACCGACTTTCGTAAGTAACATCCCTTTTCTTTTCAACACCCATGATTTTGATTTTTCTTGCATTAGTTAGGATAAATTGCATGGTTAGTTTTGTATTTGAACATTTTTTGCATGTTAGGACTACTTGGTTAGGGTGATAACCTCTTTTCCAAGAAAATCATCTTTAGGGCACCCTACCAATTTAAAAAAAAAATTTTGTGTTAAACTTGCTTGAAGAATTTGTTTTGGAACATGATTTTTGAGCTAAGAACACAAGCATGTGAGTTTTGAGCCTGATTGTGTGGTTACATCTTATAACCACTTACTTCCATTCTTGTGTGCATCATTCTCTTTCTATGATTGTAATCTGTGATTTGTTTGATTCTTTATATCCATTGTTCCATGTATACATGTATTTATATGATTGAGGCCATCATTTCACTTAACTCACCTACCCAAATAGCCTACCTTTCATTAACCATCGTTAGCCAATTTTGAGCCCATTTAATCCCTTTTGTTCTTAATACTAGCACATCACTCCCCTAAGTGAAAAATAATAAATATTCCTTAATTTGGATCTTTAATTAGCTTAGGCTAGTGAGGGTGTGTATCGTTTGGGTATGGGAAACTTGGGACATTGGTTGAGGTAAAAGTGTATTTTGTATCTTTGTTGAAAATCATGGGATTGGGTACGTGCTTATGCATTAAATATGTAAAACCATATGCATTGATACATTTGTATGTACTTTGTTGTGAAAAAAACAACAACAACAACAAAAGAAATGCAATAAAAATGGGACAAAAATGCCCCAAAGTAAAGTAATAATAACAATGTATATAGAATGTGAATTAGAGAAAATGCATGAGTATGTGAAAAAGTGGGAATCATGGGTAGCTAGGTATTGTATTAGAATTGTATAGGTGTTATATGTGTTTGGTGAGAGCTTAGGTTAATCAAAGATTCAAATTTCAAGCTCACTTGACCATATGCATCTATCCTTACCTTTACCCTAGCCCCATTACAACCTATGAATAAGACCTCATGATAGATGTGTGCATGCATTGAATAGTTGTTGATTGTTAGATGAAAAACAAATCATGGAAAGCATGATTAGAAGAGAACTGAGCGGATCGACCCTATACACTTGAGCGACTAGAGCGGATACACATCTGGTGAGGGTTCGATGCTCAAACCATTGTTCCCAACTTTCACGAGCTTTCTTCATGCAAGTTATATGCCCTCCATTTTTATGTTTGAATTGGTAGGATTCGTAATTTATCTTGCCATTTTGGCCCAATGTGCTCATACTTGTTCTTGGAAGGTTGAGTCACTTCTGACCAAGTAGGTAGATACATTTGCATTAGTTGCATGCATTCATTTAGGTAATTTACACTTCATGAACCATATTCTCCTTTAGTCTTTGGTCTTTTTATTTTTAGCATGAGGACATGCTTGGTTTAAGTGTGGGGAGGTTTGTTAAACCCCAATTTTGTGGTTTATATTGTGTAGAATTTTGGGGGTTTTGTCAATATTTTCCACACTTATTTACAGAAATTGCATGGTTTTGTGTTCTCTTCCTAATTTTGCTCCATGATGGAAAACATGCTTCTTTTGCCTTAAAAATGCCATATTTTGATCTTCTTCCATTGCCATTAGATGCCGTGATATGTTTGTTGAGTGTTTCAGAGTTTATAGGGTAAGAATGGCCTAGAAGAGAGAAAGGAAGCATGCTCAAATGGAAGAAACATGAAGAATTGAGCTTTGGAGAATTGGCTGCGACGCGCACGCATGGCCTACGCGCACGCGTGGGTGTGAGAAGCTAGAGATGGCGAGCGAGAGTGACGCATTTGCGTGGATTGGCGAAATCTCCATCGATGCGTACACATGCCTAACGTGTACACGTGGATCGCAAAACGCAGGCGACGCGCAGCACGTGACCTCATTAATGAAATCGTGGCTGGCGATTTCTGAGGAGCTCCAGACCCAAATTCAGCTGGATTCTGCATGGAAAAGACCCAAGAACTCTAAGGGGAAAGGGGGGGAGGGATCATTCATTGTACACTTTACACACATTTTGAGCTAGTTTTTGGGTTCTCATGTTCTAGAGAAAGAAACTCCTACTCTTCTCTAGATCTAGTTTGATTTGATCTTCTCTTGTTGAATTCTGAATTGGTTTTGCTAATTTTAGTTTTAATTGTTCAATTTGAATTCTCTAGTATAATTTTGTTTAGATCTGGTGTTTGAATTTTGATGTTCTTGTTCATTTCCCATTTTCTTCTCACTTTATGAATTTTGTAGATCTTGAATTCTTACTAGTGCATTGATGTTTTCTATGGTTAATAGTGTTGTTTGAGTTGTTTCCTAGTGATAATTGTTAGTGGGTACTTATAGTTTTCAATTAATTTGCAAATTGAATATGTCTTTTATTAATGCATACTATGTGTTTGATGAAATGTTTCCTTTGATTATGGAGTAGTTTTCTTTACTCTTGGCCTAGGCTAAGGGGATTGGGTAAACTTGAGTCATTGGATCTAATTGATTTGGTGATTTGAGAACCCTTGGTGGCCAAGTTGATATCCATTGACACTAATCTACTACTAACCCAATTGGTAGTTGGATTAGGATTTATGAGTTGAGATTGGTCAAGCCACTTGACATACCTTAAGCGTTGAAGTAGACATTAAACGTACTTCAAGAATAGAGGTAGACTTAGTGAATTTGGTTCCTCATAATTGTCAAGATATGGTTATTAGACAAGAATGGTGACCCCAATTCTTTTGCCTAGCCAAGAGTCCCTTTTATTATTCATATTTGAAAACCAAAAATCACAATTGCTTGATTCTTGTTATAGTTAATTGCTTAGTTTTAGAGTAGAAATAGATTACATGTTCTCTTGTTATATTGGATTTACTCATAATTAGTTTTAGTTACTTGATTTAGTTCCTTGCACTTTAAGATTTCTTGCATATTAAGTCTAGTGATTTAATTTCTTGCTTATGACTCACAACTCCGGAATTCTAACTAATATCGATGCACATGTTTGTCCATTCCTTGTGAGATGACCCGAAGTTTGAATACTTTGGTTTACTTTTATTGGGGTTGAATTTTGTGACAACCATCTATTAAAATTTGGTTCGAGGATTGTTGTTGGTTAAGAACTATACTTACAATGGAATTTCATTGGGAAAATCTTTACCGACGATAATCCTTGCATCAGCGAGCAAGAAGCGAACATGTGATAATGGGAGCCACCCCTTTCACAAAAGGAATTCTAAGAGCCAAGCTTCCAAAGGGCTTTGACAAGCCCACGGACATGAAATACGACGGGACCAAAGATCCCCAAGAAGACCTAATGTCTTTTGAGGCCAGGATGAACTTGGAAGAAGCCGCCGACGCGGTCCGGTGCAGGGCCTTCCCAGTAATCCTAGCTGGCCCCGTAATCAAATGGTTCAATGCCCTTCCAAATGGCTCCATAGCCAACTTTCATGACATCTCTAGGAAGTTTATGGCCCAATTCACCACCAGAATCACCAAAGCCAAGCACCCCGTCAGCTTACTCAGAATCACCCAGAGAAAAGACGAATCTACGAGAAAATACCTCAATAGATTCAACAATGAGTGCCTCTCGGTTGATGGGCTCATAAACTCGGTCGCCAGTCTCTGCCTGACCAACGGCCTCATGAACGAAGACTTTCGAAAATAACTCACCACCAAACCGGTTTGGACTATGCACAAAATTCAAAGCGTCGCAAGGGAATGCATCAACGACAAAGAGGTGAGTGAAGTTGTGTCCACCAATAAATGGCAGCACAGCAAACACGGCACCTCGCAATAACCCGCCATCAAAAGAAACCCAGAAAGAGCACTCCAAAGAGCAGAACGGGGCATCACAGAAATCTACCACCAAATAGCAGAACGGGGCATCCTTTCGAAAGAACGACAACTGAAAGAGCAGACAGGCTATAACAAAAGCCTGTATTACGACTATCACCGAGGATACGGGCATAAAACCCAAGACTGCATTGATCTGAAGGGCACCCTCGAACAAGCCATTCGAGATGGCAAACTCTCCAAGTTTGCCAAAATCATCCGGGAACCCAGAAGAATAGAACGGGAAAGATCCCCAGACCGCGAAGGCTGCAACCCAAGGATATTACGACAAACACCACAGGAAAATTCCGAGTCCAAACCCACCATAGTCGTAAACATCATCACCGGTAAGGACGCGCCAGAAAAGTCAAAATTGGCATTGAAAAAGGACCTTAAAGTCTTGGCCGTAAGAAACCAAGCTCCAACACCCCCGGCCATAGAGGCAATTACCTTCTCCCCTGATGACTGCCAACACGGCACCTCGGCGGAAAACGCCCCATTCGTCATCTCGGCCAGAGTCGGGACCGGACTCGTAAAGAGAATACTGGTTAACACCAAAGCAGACTCCAACATCCTCTTCAGAGGAGCATTCGACAAGCTGGGCCTCCAAACCGAAAATTTGCAAACCCACCGCAGCGGAGTAACCAGAGTTGGGGACAACTTCTTGAAACCAAACGGATTCATAGTGTTACCACTCACTATCAGAACCAGGAACCGGAGGAAGACCATCCTCCCCGAGTTTGTAGTCCTCAAAGACTCCACTGCCTACAATATCTTCCTCGGAAGGAAAACAATCAACGACCTTTCCGCTGTTATTTTCACCAAATTCCTCCTCATGAAGTTCCAAGCCAATAATGACACCAACGAAACAATTCATGAGGACCGGGAAGTCGCGGTAGAGTGCGACAACACCAGCCTGGCCCTTCGCAAGAGGTCCCGTGATGCGGCCGGCATCTTCCTCGCCGATGTCGACGTGCGCCAACACGGTCAGCCCCGACCAGAACCAGAAGGAGGCATGAAAAAATTACGAATAGGGCAAACTAAAGAAGAATACACGTTTATCAACAAGAACTTGCCCTATGACCTGAAAGGGGACCTAATCAAACTCCTAAAGCAGAACAAGGACATGTTCGCGTTCACTCCGGCCGACATGCCAATCATAAACCCCAATCTAATGTCCCATCGTTTGGCCGTGGATCCAAAGGCCAAGCCCGTGACCCAAAGAAGAAGAAAAATGTCACCAGACCGGGCAGCCAAGGTCAGGAAACAAGTCAAAGCCCTGCTCAAAACAGGCTTCATCCGAGAATTACCTTATGTGACTTGGCTAGCCAACGTCGTATTAGTCAAGAAAGCAAATGACAAATGGCGAATGTGAGTCGATTACACTGACTTGAACAAAGCTTGCCCCAAAGACGACTTTCCCCTCCCGAACATCTACGGACTTGTCGACGCCACTTCAGGGCATCAATATCTCATTTTTATGGATTCCTACTTGGGGTATAATCAAATACCTATGCATCGGCCCGACGAAGACAAGACATCCTTTGTAACTCCCGACGGCACGTACTGCTACATAGTCATGCCATTCGAACTAAAGAATGCGGGAGCCACCTACCAAAGGCTCGTCACCAAGATTTTCCAAGACCTCTCCGGAACCAAGTTGGAGGTCTACATTGATGACATGCTCGCCAAAGCATAAACTGGCGAAGAGCTCATCGGTAACCTTGAACTTGTGTTAAATACCTTAAGGAAACACCGAATGAGCCTAAATCCAACAAAGTGCACGTTTGGGATGGAAGCCAAAAAATTGTTGGGCTTCATGATCACCCAACGAAGGGTCAAAGCAAACCCAGAAAAGTGCAGAGCCATCCTTGAGATGCACAGCCCGGCAAATCTTAAAGACGTCCAAAGACTAACTGGACGACTAACCGCCTTCTCCCGAATCTTCGGAGCCTCGGACCAAAGGGTCATCCCTTTCTTCAAACTCATGAAAAAGGACATCAATTTTAAGTGGAAAACTGAGTGCAAAGAAGCCTTTCGACACTTCAAAAAAGTACTAGCAGAACCCCCCATACTCTCCAAACCCAAAACATGGGAAACACTTTATCTCTACCTAACCATAATAGAAGAGACACTAGCCACGGCACTTGTCTGAGAAAATGAGCATAAGGTACAAGAGCCAATATACTTCATAAGCAAGGTCCTCCAAAGCACGGAGACACGCTATTTTCGACTCGAAAAACTTGCCTTTGCGCTACTCACGGCCTCGCGACGCCTCTAACAATACTTTCAGGCCTATCCCATTACAGTCCAAACTGACCAGGTGGTCAGGCAGGTACTACAAAAGCCGGAACTAGCAGGAAGGATGCTCGCGTGGTCCGTCGAACTATCACAATGCTAGATCAGACTCGAATCCCGAAACACCATCAAAACACAAGCTATATCCGACTTCATCGCCGAAATGACCCCGGGAAACAAACCCATAGAACTCTGGAAACTACATGTGGATGGCTTGTCTAACACCAGTTCAGGAGGAGCAGAAGTGATACTAGAAAATAAAAACGGAATCGTCATCAAACAGTCCATTCGATACGAATTTCCGATATCTAACAATCTAGCCGGATACGAGGCCCTCCTGGCCAGACTGACATTATCCAAAGAAGTTGGGGTGAAACCATTAGAAATCTGCAGCGACTCCCAAGTAGTCAGCTCCCAAATTAATGGAGACTACCAAACACGGGATCCCCTGCTACAATAATACCTAGCAAAAGTAAAAGAGCTGACGGCCAAGTTCGAGCGAATAACCATCCAACACGTTCCCAGAGAATGGAACACAAGGGCAGACTTACTCTCGAAGCTAGCAAGCATCAAGTTAGGCTAGGCCAGGGAAACCGGTCACTGATCCAGGAGGTCGTCAAAACACCATCCATCTCGGTCACAACTACAGTTGACCTCCCAATCTCAAGCTAAAACTCATGGACCTCCCCAATTCTTCAATACCTCATGAACAAAAAATTACCCAAGGATTCCAAGGAAGCAAAATGCTTGAAATGGGAAGCTGCGAACTACACCACGATAGCAGGACAGCTTTATAAGCACGGACTCTCACAACCCCTCCTCAAGTGCATAGAACCTAGCGACACGGACTACATACTTTGTGAAATTCATGAAGGACGTTGTGGCCACCACATAGGAGGAAAAACCCTGGCCCAAAAAGTCACTCGGGCAGGCTACTTCTGGCCTTCCATCATAAAACACTCCCTCAAACTAGTCAAAAGTTGCGGCAAGTGCCAAATCCATTCTAATTTCCACCAAGCCGCCCCACACCAGCTCAGCACTATAACGGCAGATCGGCCCTTCGAAACATGGGGAATTGACCTCATCGGCCCCTTCTCTACGGCTCCTAGGCAACTCTGATACCGCATTGTCGTCACCGACTACTACACTAAGTGGATCAAAGCCAAACCTTTGGCCTCCATCACGGCTACCCAATGCCGGAAATTCTTCTGGAGACACGTCATAACCCAATTTAGGATTCTCGAGGTCGTAATCTCAGACAATAGAACCCAATTCCCAGACAAGCGAATTAGAGAATTCCTAGAAGGACTCCACATCTCCCACCGATTTAGTTCAGTGGAACACCCATAGACAAACGGACAAGTAGAATCAGTCAACAAAATAATAGTAAAAGGCCTTAAGAAGTGGCTCGACGAAGCAAAAGGACTCTGGGCCGACGAGCTCAGATCGGTACTCTGGTCGTACCGAACCTCCCCCCAAACTTCAACCGGAGAAACTCCCTTCCGGCTAACTTACAGCCAGGAAGCCGTAATCCCGGTTGAAGTCAGGGACCCAGCCCACAAGGAACCGTCGGAGGAAACGATGAAGAAGCAAAACAGGACCTCACAGACGAGGTCAGAAACATAGCTCACCTGTGAGAGTTAGCCTTAAAACAAAGAATAAGCCTAAGGTACAATCGCAGCCTAATCTGACGGGACTTCAGACCAGACGACCTCGTCCTACGACAGAACAACATCAGCCCCTTACTCCCGGGGAAGGAAAACTCACTCCCAACTGGGAAGGTCCCTACCGAATAAAAAAGGTAATCGGGAAAGGAGCCTACAAACTCGAACGACTTGACGAAACCAAAATACCGAGAACTTGGAATGCCATCAATCTATGGCGCTACTACACCTAGGAATATTAAATCTCAAGTTGAAAGCACTGTATTTTAATTTTCTTTTCCTTGTTTTTTCTTTTTTTTTTCTTGTTCATTTTTTCTCATTATCGAGTACTCATTCCTACCCATCTCGGGAGGTTTTAACGAGGCCCAACATCTTAATGAAAAGCTCATTTTCCCTTTTTTTAATACTGCCTTAACCGACGACACGAACCACACACGGCTACTCCCGGGGACCGATCACCCCCGAGGCCAAAACAAACACGGATATCTATCAAAATAAACAAGTCACAAAATCGGCTTAATCATGGCCCGAACAGCTCCATCAAAATAAACAACTCACAAAACCGGCTTCACGTGGGCCGAACGACCCTATCAATATAAACAAGTCACAAAAATATGGCCCAGACGACCCTGACGAACGGATTTTTGCTAGTTAAGAATTCACAAATAAGTTCTCGTTGCCAGTATAGTTTCTAAACCAACAAAGAATCCTTTCGTACAAAAACTTGTTTGTCACTTAAGCAAACCCAATAAAAATAAACCGAAGTATTTAAACCTCGAGTCGTCTCTCAAGGAATTACAGGGAGGTGTATTTATTATTGGTTATGGAAGATTATCTTTTTGGGATTTTTGAATAATGAACAAGAAAAATAAATTACAAGAAAGTAAATTAATAATTAAGAAAACTCTTAGCAAAGTATGAAAACTGGACGTCCTATCCTAGTTATCCTTATCAATTGTGATGAGAATTGTTCATTGCTCCCACTTAGTTATCCTCTAACTATGAAGGAAGGTCAAGTGGATGAATCAATATGAATCCTCAAGTCCTAGTCAACTCCCAAGGAAAGACTAGAGTTAGTGGAATTCAAGTCAATTAGCAACTCTCAATTATCAATCAACAAAGGAGTTTGATAACTCAAGCGTCTCCAATTAATCAATTCAAGCTAAGAATGTAAAAAGCTAAATTAAAATCATAAATATAAAATACCTCAAATTGCATTAATTATAAAGAAATCAAGTCTAACATGGAAAAGTTCATAAGCCAAATTGGATAAGAAGAGAATCAACAAGAGAAATAGATAAACCAAAGTACTAGAATAAATAAAAATAGAAGAGAAACCAAATTAAAGGAACATTAAACCTGGAATTGAGAAGAAATAAACCTAAAACTAAGAGAAATCCTAAATCCTAAAACCTAGAGAGAGGAGAGAGCATCCCTCTCTAGAAACTACATCTAAAACCTAAATTGTGAATGAATATAAAGTGTTCTGAATGAATGAATGGATTCCCCCACTCTGTAGCCTCTAATCTGTGTTTTCTGGGCCGAAAACTGGGTCGAAAATAGCCCAAAAATTGCCCCCAGCAATTTCTGCAGTTGCAGTACGTCGCGCGTACGCGCCAGGTGCACGTGCGCGCCGATGGACTTTTCGCCAATGTGCGCGTGCGCGTTGCCTAGCTGCATGGCCACTATGGCAAATTATATGTCATTTCAAAGCCCCAGATGATAGCTTTCCAACGCAACTAAAACCGCCTCATTTGAACTGCTGTAGCTCAAGTTATGATCGATTGAATGCGAAGAGGTCAGGGCTAACAGCTTTGCAGTTCCTTCAATTTCTTGTATTCCTTCCATCCACTTTTGCATGCTTCATTTCCATCCTCTAAGCCATTCCTGTCCTGTAATCTCTGAAAACACTTAACACGCATATCATGGCATCGAATGGTAATAAAAGAGGATTAAAATTAGCTAAATTACGACCAAAGAAACATGTTTTCAATCATAGCGCAAAATCAGGAAGGAAAATGTAAAACATGCAATTTACATGAATAAGTGAGCAGAGAGTTGATAAAAACCACTCAAATTAGCACAAGATAACCATAAAATAGTGGTTTATCAGACCCCATCATAAAATATGCAAGGCAAAAAATCGGCTTAAAAACATGAAAAAACAAGTATCACATAAACGGCCAAACGGCCCACCATAAACGAAGGCTTACAAAATGAAATTGTTGAGCTGAGAAAATGGCCTAAAAACTTACAAACATTAGAAAATAAGAAAACACTCTACTCCAAATCGAAGATCTGGTCATCCCGGACGGTCTTAAACTCCCCCATCAAGGACACATCTGCATCTGGCGCAAGAACCAAAGCTTGGGCCCTCATCATCTCCTCGGTAGCAGATACTACACCCTTCACATCAGCCAACAACTTTCCCTTCTTGTTCCTTAAGCTGGCCACCTCAGCCCACAGAGCCTCCTCTTCGGCAAGCAAAACGACAACCTGGGAACATCTGAAGCCCACTTCCGCTCACTCCCCAGCTGGAACAGAAGCGAAGTCTCTACCTCAGAAAGATGGAACAGCTCAGCCCCTGAATCCTCAGCATCCTCGACAGCCTTTAGTCGAGCTATCTCTAACACTTTCAGCTACTCCTTCAGCTTGCCAACGTCAGCGTGGGCCTGACGCAGCTTTGCGTCCAGCAAGCTCACTTGGGCCATCACCGGCTCCACCTTCTGAACTATCACGGCGGAGCGGAGGAGGGCGCGGTACACCGACTTCGCCTGTCTGGCAATATCGCAATCTGCAAAAATATTTTCAGTACCCAAGAGGAGATGCTAATCAATGAAAACCGGTGCATTAAAGCTCTGATCCATCACAGAGGGCACTGGACCCTCCTCTTCGAAGTTCTCGTTGTTGCCCTCCATCGGCCTCTTCCGCTTATGAGATGCTTTGGCAGCTGAAACCACAATCACCTCCTCCTCGGTACCCACAACCACCGGATCAGCAGAAACTGGACCCCCACCCCCAGCCGAGACCACCTCCTAAGAGACAGTCCAGGAGTCCTCCTGAGGTCGGGTAGAAAGAGTGGAAGGGGAGGCATCTGAACCCGCCTCCTGGTCCATGGCGTCCTTCAATCTCGCCAAGGTACCCAGACCACCGGCCATTCGAACTGAAAAAATCAAAAGGAAAAACGTAAGCCACAAGCCCGGAAAAATAAAGAAAAATAAAGGAGTTACACACTAATATAAGTTCGGCACATCGCCGGATCTCCCATGACATCCTGAGGGTTCAAAGGACGCTCCCCAAAATCGTGCCAAAGGACATCAACGATGTCCTTGTTTTCCGGAGATAGCCCCTCATAGGTGACCCGCGTCAAATATGACTCCCCGACACCAAAGTTTCAAACGTCGCAAACCGATGCTCTCCTTCCAAAGTCAAACAGAAGGGATGGTGCCCCCGAGAAGGGAAAACCTTAAAATACTCCCTCTTGAACCCGTGAAAAGAGTCCTCAAACAAGCCAAATATATGTTGATTAGGTTGAGCCCTAAACAACATATATCCCTTGTTATGTTTCCCCTCCTTAGTCGGAAGGGTGCATTGGAAATAAAACAGAAACACATCAACCAAAACCGGGAGCTCGAGATACTTGCACAGGTGAACATCGACTCGTATACCCACATCCAATCCGGCACGGTGGGCGAGTTTGGGTTTATATAACAAATCCTGTCATCAACCCAAAGAGCACGAGCTCGTATTGACGCTCGGTGTTGCCACTCCCACTTATCGCTCCCTGGTCATGAAGCCGCCGGAGATCCGCCTCCGTCATTCGAGACAGCGTCCCGCAAACATCGGAAGTCACCCAGTAGTTCGTCGAGGGGATGCTACCGGCCGAGACTATTGGAGCACCAACACCCTCACTCCTCCGCCGAGACATACCTAAAAAAGGAGGGAGCACCACCGTCAACCTACCAGAACCATATGGTGGAAAAACACAAAACGCCAAATCTACCATCTACCATAATCTAAAACTACACCTAAAAACAGTGGTGCTCATCCCCTCCAAACAAAACCACTACCCTTATCCGAAATTCAATCCCAACATAAGAGAAAAATGCAAAGCACAAGTGGAACGAACAAAAAAAGCAAAAAACCAAAAGGTAAAGAGAATAGCACCACCTGATAGAAACAGAGAGTCAAAAAGCGGCGCAAAGCACAGAACAAACGCCTAGAGTATTCGAGCGAAAGAGAAAAATTCAAAAATGTCCATAGAGAATGTGAAGCAAAAGAGAGAGCAAAGAAGAGAAAGAGAAGCGGTTTTCCAAATGCTTTCAAAAAAGGAAAAGACAAAAGGCAAAAATTGGAGGGAAGACCAAAATGTCCCCTCGCATTAAATGCCATCATGACGCTTGGAAAAACGTAACTAACAAACTCCCCTTCGGGAAGAACAACGGACATATCATAAGACGCCCAAACCAACCAAAAGTCGAACTGGTCTCCAACACTGAACCACAGAGCAACCGAAAAACTCCCGCGGCTCCTGACCTTGACCGGCAAAATCGGATTACGAGTCTCCCAAATCACGACTACGGAGAGCGACAACCCCAAACCCACTCTCTCCCTCACTTACGGGCCCAATTCTCAGGCCCCACACCGAAACAGCCTCTCAACCGACCATCCGGACTCAAGCTCCTCTTCCAGCGGCCTAAAATAAAGCCACAAACGGCAAACACCAATCTTCCAGCAACGAGACCGACCTTGCTCGCTCTACCGCTGCGGGGGCAACTGTTACGGACCCGACCCTCGGGTCCCGCATTCGGAACAGCCTCTAACCCGAATACCCAGGGTTGGCCCCACCCTCTCTCCCTAGAAGGCCTAAACCGACCTCCACATCTTCTAACCAACATTCAAATTTAAATACCTCCCCTTATCTTAGCTAAATAAGATAAGATGAGATAACTTCCACTAGCTATATAAAGGGGAGTCAAAGGCCCTCTCAGGTATGTCATTCGTCCCACACACTTTATACCTCTCAAATCCATTCTGACTTAGACGTTGGAGTGTCTTTGCAGGTACCACCCTCCATTGCTCTTGTCAGACAATCCGTTAACCGCCTCAACCCGTCAGTTCCCAATCTATCTCACAATCCATACCGAAGGCTTCTTGTACACACCCCAAATTCGTTGTTAATCCATGAAAAAATTTTCATGTCACTAGAAAAATATTTGGTTTTAAAAAAAGTAAAAGCATTTGGAACAAATGATAGACAAATTTATAAAATAAATAATATTTCTACACTAAATTTTAGAATTTTTCAATGGCCGTTCAAAATCTACTATATGGAACATGATGCACATTCAAATAAAATTCACACATATTGTTATTTCATCTCAAATCTCTGGAAAATATATATTTTGCGCTATTATCAAGGGATAGTTAGAATTAGTATAATAAAAAAGGTCAGACTAACTAGACAAATTTAGGTTAAAAGATAATTTTCAAAATACGTTTTAAATTTGTGTGAAACTTTTGTGTATATTCAGATAAAATACGAACGAATTCTAGTTTTTTATCCAAAATTTTTTAGAAATCTATTTAAAATTTAATCATAAAAAAAATTGGTGCCAAATTTTGGATGAATTTATAATAGAATATATTTTTCGTAACCTCTACCAAAAATTATTCAAAATCTATTTTAAATTCATCTAAAATTAAAAACTTATTCAAATAGAATAAAATTTATTTAAAATTTTTATCTGAAACATACATATTTTTTATTAGTGAGTGTAGAAAGAATAGTATCAAAAATAAAATGAGAAATTTTAAGTTGATCAAATACATATATCTCATTTTCAGTTATCAATATATTTATCAAAATATCCTACCTTATTAATAACGATGACAAAAATTCAAGGTACAATAAGTTTAATTTATATTAATCAGTATTTTTAATTAATAGTCTAATATTTTTAGCTTAGCTTTATTTTTTTAGTCAATTTTTTTGCATATTACTAACTAATTTCTAACCAAAAATAATAAATTATATAATAATTATTTTAATATTTCAAAGTCAGATAAAAAAAATCTTAAGTCTCCAAAACTCGAAAGGATACGATAATGTATCTTTCTAAGAAAAATTTTTTCGGCCTATTTAAAAATATTTAATGGTATAGAATTGAATTAAATTTTTCAATATTGAATCGAATTCCAATATTTAAGATGTTTATCAAATAAATTAAAATTTTGTAGTAGACAACTTTATCCTTTGTTAACATAATATCATATTTAAATAATAAATATACTTATTTATTAAATTATATAAAATAATTAAAAATTTTGTATTTTTTAACTAAATTTTTTTCAACTAAAATTTGTTTACCTCTTTTAAAAAAATTGACTTTCACTAAATTAATCTCTTCACGAAAAAACAAAAGAAAGAATAAACTATAAATGCAAATTCTAGTTATTTTGCAACTTCATTAAATTAAAAACATCATTAGAAAAATATTTTAATACCACTAGAAGTTTAAAAAGTCTCAGATGATCTTCGAATTATCACTTGGACATGAATATCCAGAATTTATAATTCTATATATAAATTGTACCATAAAAATTAATAAATATGCAAAAAAAAAATAAAAGATAATTGTCTTTGTTTTACATTATTTTTTTTTATTCCTCTCAAACAGGTTAAAGAAGAATAGGTTCACAATTTGACCAATAGCTGTAAAAACAAATTTCTCTATTAATACTAAACTATAATACTAAATAATAGACTAAGTTTATTCTTTTCTACGGTACAAGTAATTGAATAAATGTATTCAACTTCAACTAAAATTTGAAAAAACACGCATACAAAATTAATATTTAAATTTATAAAATATATAAATTTAAAGGTAAATAGTTTTTAAATTTGCAAATTAAAAATTTAATTAACAATTAAAACTCATATTCTAACGTTATCAAAATATATATAAAAAAAAAGAGAATGTGTTAAAGAATAGGAGGCATTATTGAAAAAAAAAGTGAGGGAAGGAGTTTAAGAAGAAATAGTTAAATTATAAAAAAAATTTAGACAATTTAAATTTTAAGTGAAATTTCAATGAAATAAATTTTAAATTAGACCTATTTGAATTGAGATTGATTTTAAAAGAAAACATTAAAATTAAATTAAATTCTATCTAAGCTAATTTTATTATTTTTATTTTAAATATTAAAATTAAATTCAATTCCCATTTCAAGGAGTTCCAACCACCCTGTTTAAGATTTGAATGTGAGACTTTGCGAGTAAAGTCCCTCCACTCTTAGCCCATTAAGCCAACTCCCTTTGGGTCATCATTAATATTTTAATCATTTTAATTAGAATGTCTCAGAAGATATAACAAAAGCACCGCAAGGTTTAGTTTAGTGGCAACTATGGTTGCCTTGCAAAAGGGTGTATCAGGTTCAAATTCCAGTTGAAGTTGGATGTTGTTTAAGAACCCATATTATCTATGATAATGTGTGTGACTGTGTTGTGTGGGTGTAATATTCTATCACATTAAATTTTATGTTTAAGTAGTAAAACGAAGGTGGTGTGGTATTATGACTTCTAAAATAAAATGAGTACATATAATAGCAGAAGAATTATAATATACTAGGAGCCTTGAAGAATAGGGGAAATAAAAATCGCGAGATAAAAGCGCAACGCTCAAAGAACAAGTTAACTTGCGTGCTAAGAAAACCATAACTATCAAATATAAGATAACAGAAGTAGGAATAGAGTGCCAAAGATACAAAATAACAAGCTCCTAACTCAGCCTGCGAAGTCAAGACTGGCCGGAGAATATTTACACATATATACATACATATCCAAAACCCAAAAGGACATATACACAATCCTGGCTCTCCATAAACATCTAAGAGGATCAAAAAGGACAAGTTATGCAGAAAGAAAGCTAAGTACATATATATACATCACTGTACAACAAAACTATACAACAATACTATCCAGTAACCCCTCCGCTTTAAGAGTCCAGACGCCTAACGAGATGGCTCCCGACCTGCATCTGAAAACAACAACATAGTATGGAATGAGAGCCGGAGGTTCTCAGTATGGTAAAGGTGCCACACACATAAGATATAAGGTCCTATGCATAGCTTTTTCTCAAATAATCAATATTACTCAATGGGGGTAACATTCCCGAGAATTTATATAGTGCCCGGTCACACTTACGTCGTAGGGTCAACAGAGTATCGAGTTTTCAACCTGGTACACGTGATGGCAAGCCACGGCACTTTATCCAGGGAATCTCGTATCTCAGATTATTCAAATTCATAAGCCATATAAATAATTCAATTATAATTCATCAACATCCACATCATTCTCAATCGCTTCTCATTCATCATTATACGTCAATCATATTCAATCCTTATCCTTCATTATCACACCTCCCATTCCGTCCATCAATAGTTCCAATTCAAAACATAATTCATTCTTTTCTAAATGAATCAAATTTAAAACATGCTCATTTTCTTAATAACTCTAAATCAAACCATATAACCTTTGAATATAAATCTTTTTAGATAATCATATAAACAAAATCTCTAATTTTTATAAAATTTCGGCAGCATCTCCTCTAAAACTCGGACTTTGCCACCCTTTTCGGGTCCAAACCTGCTTTCTTTTCAATTCAACATACCCTTCATCATCATCATAACAGTCACCACAATAAATCTACCTTAGATCAACAATTATACTCATACAATATTCAAATCCAACAACCAAAATTCAACTAAGGACCATAGTTCACTAATCCTAGGCTTCTAACATAAAATACCTCAAATCAATAATTCACCAAATCATTAGTTAATCAACAAGCACCATACCAACCCTGTTCATAAACAATAACATTCAACCATAATTCTCTCCAAATTAACATAACAACATTCACCATCCAAAATTAATAACTAATTATCCAATAAACTTCAACCAAGTATATTCATCGACAAATTACTAAACATTAAATATACACCTGCATTCCAACTTATCCTATGGTCATCTAGCCTAAGTTTTCACAGAACATTATATATTAAATGCAAGAAACCTAAACCATACCTTAGCCGATTTCCAAGTATTATTCCAAGACAATTTTTCTAAAAGAACACAGCCCTCAAAACCTCAACTAATCCGCTTCCTCCAAGTTCCAGTATTCACAATTTCAAGCTCCAATTATTTATTCACAACCTAATACACATTCATAACACATATATATCTAATTTAATACTCAAAGCTCAAATTCAATGAAATTAAAATAAAATTATCGTATCCTCGCCTTACCCAAGCTTCACATAAGCAAGAGTGAACATTTTCCTCAAGCTAATTGGATCCTAAAACATCAGAAATCAAAGAAATTCAACCTTCTCATTAAAAATTTGAAAATTGGGGGAAAAAAAGGCTGAGAGTGATTAAACAAGTTACCAGTAAAATTGTTCCGGTAGAAATATAGAGCTCGATGCAGTAAACGCGTGGCCGCAAATGGTGCGGCGATTGGAGCTCGGATGGAGAAGTTACGGGATTTTGAAATTCACCGTAAAGGTTCGGGAACTTTCGTCGCTATTCTCCCCTCCCTGGAAGCGATTCACGCTGCTGCAGCCAAATGAGGGAGAGAAAGGAGTTTGGCTTCATTTAATGAGTTGGTCCGGTTGGACCGACGGTCCGGTTCGGGTCTGGTTCAATCGGTTCGGTCCGTTCGGTCCAATCTTAGACCGTTTTCTTTGAAATTGGTGTCAAAATTCTCGTTTCGTCGAGCTCTATCATAATTTGATATAATTTTTACATTTCTAATCTTTCTTATTAAAAATTAATTTATTAACTAATTATCTACTAATTTAACCGAGGTTTACAGTGGGTGTATAAAATATGAGTGTACTGTCTAGGACTTTCTACCTAACATAATGTTAAACTAGAGAATGTGAATAATAATTGTTTGATCATTTGAACAATTTAAATTGGGTATGTCTAAAACGAGTACAATAATTATGTATTTATTGGATGTGCCATATTTATATAGACCATTAAATTTGATTAGATGAAAATTAAAGGCTAACATGAAAGAAGAGCATTGATGGACTTTAATAAATATAGAATATTCTAGTACATAAATAAATGCTTTAAATGGCAATACTTTAATACACAATGCTTTAAAGGGTAACATAGTCTTTTATTCTTAAATAATTAAATATAAAACATATAAATACAAAAATATGAGTATTCTTTATTCAATAAGATTAATTATTATGAAAAAAAATTTATGATATTAAAAAAGTATATTAAAATAAAATTTTAAACTGTAACATAAAAATATAAAATAATTAAAATTTTATTTTATATTACTTGACAAATAATTAGATTATTATATTCAAAATTTATTAACTAACTAATTTTATTAAAGATATTATTATATAATATAATTTTTCATCAAAATATTTTAAAAATATAATTTATTTAAAATATTATATATAATACATGAAAATATTAACCTTTTTATTTTTTTTATTTTTTTTAAAACAGAATAAATAATATAATTCTAAAAACATGTATATTATATTACATATTTACTTATATTAGTAAGACCTAAACTAATCAAGCTTATGTAATTAAAAATATAAAACATATAAATACAAAAAAAAAGTATTTTAGAAATATTATGACATTTACACTAATTTTTCATATATATATATATATATATACAAATTTGGTCGAGTTAGAGAATAAAAAATTTAACTAAAACAATAAAAAATTTGAAAATAATAAAAATAAAAAATAATCTTATTATAAATATATAATTTTAAATATTATATATATGAAACTTTAAATGGTAATTTTAATAAATAAAAAATATTTATTTTTTTGTATTTATATGTTTTATATTTTTAATTATGTAAGTTTGATTAGTTTAAGTCTTATTAATATAAGTAAATATATAATGTGATAGACATGTATTTAGAATTATATTATTTTTATTCTGTTTTTTAAAAAAAAAACTGAAAAAAATGAAAAAGGTTAATATTTTCATGTATTATATATAATATTTTAAATAAATTATATTTTTGAAATATTTTAATGAAAAATTATTTTATATAATAATATCTTTAACAAAATTAGTTAATTAATAAATTTTTGAATATAATAATTTAATTATTTATCAAGTGATATAAAATAAAATTTTAATTATTTTATATTTTTATGTTATAGTTTAAAATTTTATTTTAATATAATTTTTAATATTATAAAATTTATTGTATAATAATTAATTTTATTAAATAAAAAATATTCATATTTTTGTATTTATATGTTTTATATTTAATTATTTAAAAATAAAAAATTTTGTTGTCATTTAAAGTATTACGTATTAAAATATTATCATCTAAAGTATTTATTTATATATTAAAATATTCTATATTTATTAAAATTTATTAATACTCTATTTTTATATTAACTCTTAATTTTTATCTAATTAAATCTAATGATCTATATAAATATGACAATGCAATAAGCACATCCCTGCAGTGCCATCAAATAAGTGTACGAAAGAGAGAGTTCATAGACCCTATTTTCGGAGTGGAAAGTAGTGTATGCGTCTTTCTACTTAAGCAACCACATATACATGCACACCCATATATATATATAATTGGGTAAAGTATATTTTTTGTCCCTAAAGTTTTATAAAAGTTTCAAAAATACCCCTAAGTTTTATTTTGTTTTAATTTTGTCCCAAAAGTTTTCGATTTGCATTAAATATACCCCTAACGGCTAATTTTTCAAAAAATTTAAGACCAATTTAACAACAATTTCATAAAAATAATTCTCAATACAAGCAAATCAAGCATAATTTTCATGTATTATTGTTAGATTGGTCTTAAATTTTTTTAAAAATTTAGCCGTCAAGGGTATATTTGATGCAAATCGAAAACTTTTGGGACAAAATTGAAACAAAATAAAACTTAGGGGTATTTTTAAAACTTTTATTAAACTTTAAGGACAAAAAGTATACTTTACCCTATATAATTATATATCATATTATGAAACCTTAAGCAACCTTTTTAATCGACAACCAAGTTTCTTTATGCGCTTCAATTTAGATGAGTTGTGCACTCTTGGCTCAAGACCCAATTATTTGCAAAGTATGCATCAATGTGATTTTTTTTTTCTCGAATTTAAAGTTTTTTCACATAAAATTTTATATTGTAATTGTGCTTTTTTATATTTATAGTAAAAACTTTAATTACAATTATACTATATATACACAAAAAATTAACAATTAAATTAGTTATTTGTATAAAATACACATTAAAAATAAATTAAATAACACAAATACTTATATAAATAATTATATTAGATATATATTAAAATTTGTCAGTAAAATCAGTCATTAATACAAATACATGTTAAAATATAAAATACATATTGAAAATAAATTTTATAATACATATATTTATACACAAATATATAGTAATAATTGATTTTAGTGTATAAATAATATTTTATTGTATAAAATACATAATAACTGATTTAGTAGCTTATACAGCGTGGACATAATATTTTTGCTCAAATTATTTGTCCTCATTCCTCAAGCTCTTTTAGAGTAACTTTAGTCCCAAATATTTG
Organism: Arachis hypogaea; assembly: GCF_003086295.3. Lineage (NCBI taxonomy): Eukaryota > Viridiplantae > Streptophyta > Magnoliopsida > Fabales > Fabaceae > Arachis > Arachis hypogaea. The sequence goes on from NC_092047.1 coordinate 19,484,548, forward strand.
TTTATTAGCCGTTAATCTTTCAACTTTTAGAAAAGTTTGGGAAAGTTCATTTCAGTAACACAAATAATAAATGGAAGGCACGTCTGAATTAATTTTGAGTAACAATATTTTTTGAAGGAGGAAGGAACATGAATGGAGGACGGGCGAGAGCGGGGCTCTGATGAGGGATGAGAGTGGGAAACACAGTGAGATTTTCGGCCATGTCGAAAGTAGTAATAAGGGGGAGTGTGTGGGGTTGGGTGCATTCGGTGTTCAAGGAGGATATATATCAAAAAATACGGTTAAGCTGGGTGAGAATACAAAGCATAGAAATTCAGACACTTGTATCTAAAGTCTCTTTTAGAGACAAAGTGGTGGGATCCAAAGTCTCTAAGGTATATGAGATAGCGAAATCTCTGTCAGGGGAGAAGATGGTCGTTGTGTCAAATGGTCAAGGGGATGATGTGCCACCGTGTGTAACTTTCATTGATGAAGCACTTAAAGCACTTACGAAACCTTACATGGAAGTCATTATTATTAAGGTCTTGGACAAGCACGATAGTTATACAGCCTTGAACCACAAACTTTCAGCAATTTGGAGGATTAAAAGGGGATATGAACTTCTAGACGTGGGTTTTGATTATTTTCTTGTCAAATTTGATTCCTTGGAAGACCGTGAGGAAGTTTTGCTTGGAGAGCCATGGTTGATTGCTAGAAGCTATATTGCAGTGAAGCCATGGACACCTGAATTCCATTATGGAGAGAGCTCCTTCGGATCTACGCTTGTATGGATTCGAATGGGACTCCCTATCTGGTGTTATCAAAAAGAGGCTATGCTTCACGTTGCATCTGCTATAGGTAAACCTATCAAAGTGGATTTTGCTACCAAATATGCAAAAAGAGGAAAATTTGCATGGGCATGCATTCAGATTAATCTTGATCGGCCAGTTATTAAGAAAATTGCGGTGAACGATGTTGAATATTGAGTTGAATTTGAGAGTATTCATCTTATATGTGAAGTTTGTTTCTGTTATGGATATAATAAGCATGAATGCATGAAGAAAGTTAATATGGAATCTAAGTCGTCTCCAGTTGTTGATGAAGTGGAGATCGGAAATAAGGGAGAACATGGTGGTGATAGAATGAAGCATGTTTTGTTAGAAGAAAATTAAAAAAAAAAAATCGACGACTCAAAAACAGAAAGATTTTGAATTTGGCCAAAATCATGGGACGGTTATTGAAGATAAGCCAATCCCTGATTTTGTGGAGAAAGTTTTGCATGAAAATCATGAAGTGAATCACGTAGGCAATGTTGTGAATGATCACGAAGAAGGATGGACTAATGTGATAAGAAAGTGCAAAAAGAAGGTGGGCTTTAAAGTTGGCTTGAGTGCTTCAGCCTAAAAAAAAAAACAAGCAACAACTCTTGAGAAGTCCAATTCTCATGTTAAGAAAGGCTCTATCTTTTGCCTCAAACTAAAGCCACACAAGTTCGAATCACTAGGTTAGAGTATGTATGTGAGTGGGTGTGTGAGTGTGTTTGTATGACCACAAAGAAAAAAAAGAAAGGCTCTATCTTGCAAGCCTTTTTAAAGACAAATTGCAATAACAAGTACTCCCCTGCTCTTGAGGGGGCTTCGGTACAAAGAGCAGCTCCTTTTTAGCACGTTCTCCATTTTAAGGTGTGGTCAGAAAACGGCGTCGACCAACCTCTCTTCAAGCTTCACCGAAAATTAAAAATAATGGTGGTGGGACGAATGCAAGCGTACAAGGTTGGGGCTTCAAGCCCGTGATGAAGACATCAAAAAGTCCTCAATAGATTATTGAGGAAAGGGTTTTCTCTCTAATTTTCTTTTGGGTATTTATGTATAGCTTTAACATTATAGCTTGGACTGTAAGGAGTGCATCAAACAAGATGGCTTGAGTTCATTGCAAAAATTTGGTAAGAATTTATCAACCGTCTTTTTTTATTCTTGTAGAGACTCATACATTGTTAAAAAATCTGAAAAATTTTTGGAATGGTTTCAGATTTCATGCGGTGGGTATTATGGAGGCAGTAGGTCATAAAAGAGGGAATTTGATTTCTTTCTTCTGTTTCTAATATTATTTGTAATATAATTGAGTTGTATGATCAATGTGTTACTGTGGATGTTGTTTAGGGAAGTTCATCTTGGAGATGCATTGCCATTTATGGGGGTCCTCAATTCAACATGAGAACTCATCTTTGGGATCACTTATCTCATCTTGCATCTCTTTATGAAGGACCTTGGTTAGCTTTAGAAGACTACAATGAAATTTTAAGCCCTACGGAGAGCAATAGTTGTGTTTTTTTAAATAATAGAGCTGATCTCTTTGCTTCGGTGGTGGATGATTATGATTTTATGGAAATAAAGACTACTGAAAGAAATTATACTTGGTATAGATAGGTTCAAAATGGAAGAGATGTTGCCAAAAAACTGGATATGATTTTCATTAATGAATTTTAGCTTACTCAATTTCCTAAAGTTTATTCAGAAATTCTTAGCAAGCTACATTCGGATCGTTGCCTTCTTCTAGTAAGATGTTTAGGTGCTCCTAAATAGAAAAGTGCTTGCCCTTTTCGTATGATTCAAAAAGTCTCGTCAGATTTTTAACTCTAAGACTTTTGGTAATATTTTTGTGAAGAAAAGAACTCTTGGGGCTCAGATTAATAATATCAAAGACAATTAGAAGTTAATGATGTTCTTTTCTTTGGTTGAAGGAAAAGAAGATGAATGATGATTATAACAGAATTTTGATGCAAGAAGAATTATATGGTACCAAAAATCAAGAGAGAAGTGGGTCAAACATGGAGACAGGAACAATAGATTTTTTCACCTTCAGACCTAGGTCAAAAGAAAGCATAATATAATTCATGGTCTCTTTGTAAGGGATGGTACTTGGGAAATGGATCTAACTACTCTTCAACATGAGACTCAAGATTTTCTCAAAAAGCTTTTGTGTGATAATGAGAATATAGATGTTGATTGTCTTGGTGATTTTTAGTTACCCCAGCTTAGTGGGAAAGCTTGTAGGAAGCTCACTACTCCTATCATGTTTGAAGAAGTAAATCTGCAATCTTTAATATGAGCCTTCTTAAAGCGCCTGGTTCTGATGGGTTTCAAGCTTTCTTTTTCAAAGAATACTGGAAATTTAACCGAGCTGATGTTTGGAAAGTAGTTCAAAGAGCCTTCTCCGGTAAACTGATGAGCGGATAATTTATACGCTTTTTGACATTGTTTTTAGTATGTTTTTAGTAGGATCTAGTTACTTTTAGGGATGTTTTCATTAGTTTTTATGTTAAATTAAAATTTTTAGACTTTACTATGAGTTTGTGTGTTTTTTTGTGATTTCAGGTATTTTCTGGCTAAAATTGAGGGACTTGAGCAGAAATCAGATTCAGAGGTTAAAGAAGGACTGCTGATGCTGTTGGATTCTGACCTCCCTGCACTCAAAGTAAATTTTCTGGAGCTACAGAACTCGAAATGGCGCGATTCCAATTGCGTTGGAAAGTAGACATCCAGGGCTTTCCAGAAATATATAATAGTCTATACTTTGGCCAAGAATAGACGACAAAAACTGGCGTTCAACGCCAGCTCTCTGCCCAAATCTGGCGTCCAGCGCCAGAAAAGGATCCAAAACCAGAGTTGAACGCCCAAACTGGCACAAAAACTGGCGTTCAACTCCACAAATAGCCTCTGCACGTGGAAAGTTAAGGCTCAGCCCAAGCACACACCAAGTGGGCCCCAGAAGTGGATTTATGCATCAATTACTTACTTATGTAAACCCTAGTGACTAGTTTATTATAAATAGGACCTCTTACTATTGTATTAGACGTCTTTTTGACCATCTTTGGTCTCAGTTTTAATCCATTGTTCATCTTAGGAGACTATTGATAAAAAACTTGGTGCACGAAATTGTGATCTCCAGGCTCGAACAAATCCTGGTAATGGCTCCAAAGCTTGGTGCTCTGATCTTAATTCATAATTGTCACAACTTCGATACAACTAACCAGCAAGTGCACTGGGTCGTCCAAGTAATACCTTACGTGAGTAAGGGTCGAATCCCACGGAGATTGTTGGTATGAAGCAAGCTATGGTCACCTTGTAAATCTCAGTCAGGCAGATATAAAGTGATAATGGTGTTTTCGAATATTATATAGTAAAATAGGGATAGAGATACTTATGTAATTCATTGGTAGGAATTTCAGATAAGCGACTGGAGATGCTTTTTGTTCCTCTGAACCTCTGCTTTCTTGCTATCTTCATCCAATCAGTCTTACTCCTTTCCATGGCTGGCTTTATGTGATACATCACCACTGTCAATGGCTACTTTCGGTCATCTCACGGGAAAATGATCCAATGCCCTGTCACGGCACGGCTAATCGTCTGGAGGCATCACCCTTGCCAATGGCTTCATCTTATCCTCTCAGTGAATAATATGCTCACGCACCCTGTCACGGCACGGCTATTCATCTGTCGGTTCTCGATCATGCTGGAATAGGATTTACTATCCTTTTGCGTCTGTCACTAACGCCCTGCAATCGCGAGTTAGGAGCTCGTCACAGTCATTCAATCATAGAATCCTACTCGGAATACCACAGACAAGGTTTAGACCTTCCGGATTCTCTTGAATGCCGCCATCATTCTAGCTTACGCCACGAAGATTCTGGTTAGGAGATCTAAGAGATATTCATTCTAGCTTAATTCATGTAGAACAGAAGTGTTTGTCAGGCACGCGTTCATAAGGGAGAAGGATGATGAGCGTCACACATAATCATCACCTTCATCACGTTCTTGGGTGCGAATGGATATCTTAGAAGAGAAATAAGAAGAATTGAATAGAAAACAGTAGTACTTGCATTAATCTTTGAGGAACAGCAGAGCTCCACACCTTAATCTATGGAGTGTAGAAACTCTACCATTAAAAATACATAAGTGAAAGGTCCAGGCATGGCCGAATGGCCAGCCCCTCTGATCTAAGAACCAGGCGTCCAAAGATGGTCCTAAGATCCTAAGATGATCAAAAGATTAAAACTGAGACCAAAGATGGTCAAAAAGACGTCTAATACAATAGTAAGAGGTCCTATTTATAATAAACTAGTCACTAGGGTTTACATAAGTAAGTAATTGATGCATAAATCCACTTCCGGGGCCCACTTGGTGTGTGCTTGGGCTGAGCCTTAACTTTCCACGTGCAGAGGCCATTTGTGGAGTTGAACGCCAATTTTTGTGCCAGTTTGGGCGTTCAACTCTGGTTTTGGATCCTTTTCTGGCGCTGGACGCCAGATTTGGGCAGAGAGCTGGCGTTGAACGCCAGTTTTTGTCGTCTATTCTTGGCCAAAGTATAGACTATTATATATTTCTGGAAAGCCCTGGATGTCTACTTTCCAACGCAATTAGAAGCGCACCATTTCGAGTTCTGTAGCTCCAGAAAATTCACTTTGAGTGCAGGGAGGTCAGAATCCAACAGCATCAGCAGTCCTTCTTTAACCTCTGAATCTGATTTCTGCTCAAGTCCCTCAATTTTAGCCAGAAAATACCTGAAATCACAAAAAAACACACAAACTCATAGTAAAGTCCAGAAATTTGAATTTAACATAAAAACTAATGAAAACATCCCTAAAAGTAACTAGATCCTACTAAAAACATACTAAAAACAATGTCAAAAAGCGTATAAATTATCCGCTCATCACAACACCAAACTTAAATTGTTGCTTGTCCCCAAGCAACTGAAAATCAAATAGGATAAAAAGAAGAGAATATACTATAAATTCCAAACTATCAGTGAAACAGAGCTTCAATCATATGAGCGGGACTTATAGCTTTTTGCCTCTTGAATAGTTTTGGCATCTCACTTTATCCATTGAGGTTCAGAATGATTGGCATCTATAGGAACTTCAGATTTCGAATAGTGTTATTGATTCTCCTAGTTCAGTATGATGATTCTTGAACACAGCTTCTTTATGAGTCTTGGCCGTGGCCCTAAGCACTTTGTTTTCCAGTATTACCACTGGATACATAAATGCCACAGACACATAATTGGGTGAACCTTTTCAGATTGTGACTCAGCTTTGCTAAAGTCCCCAATTAGAGGTGTCCAGGGTTCTTAAGCACACTCTTTTTTTGCTTTGGACCTTGACTTTAACCGCTCAGTCTCAAGTTTTCACTTGACACCTACACGCCACAAGCACATGGTTAGGGACAGCTTAGTTTAGCCGCTTAGACCAGGATTTTATTCCTTTAGGCCCTCCTATCCACTGATGCTCAAATCCTTGGGATCCTTTTTATTTTCCCTTGCCTTTTGGTTTTAAGGGTTATTGGCTTTTTGCTCTTGCCTCTTGGTTTTAAGAGCTTTTGGCTTTTTCTGCTTGCTTTTTCTTTTTCTTTCTATTTTTTTTTCGCCTAATTTTTTTTTTCTGCAAGCTTTGTTCTTTGCTACTTTTTCTTGCTTTAAGAATCATTTTTATGATTTTTCATACTATCAAATAACATGTCTCCTAGTCATCATTCTTTCAAGAGCCAACATATTTAACATTCTTAAACAACAACTTCAAAAGACATATTCACTGTTCAAGCATACATTTAGAAAACAAGAAGCATTGTCACCACATCAATATAATTAAACTAAGTTCAAGGATAAATTCGAAACTCATGTACTTCTTGTTCTTTTGAATTAAAACATTTCTCATTTAAGAGAGGTGATGGATTCATAGGACATTTATAACTTTAAGACAAATTTACTAACTACTAATGATCATGTAATGAAGACACAAACATAGATAAGCACATAACATAGAAAACGAAAAGCAGAAGAAATAAGAACAAGGAATGAATCCACCTTAGTGATGTCCTTGAGCTCTTCTATGTCTCTTCCTTGTCTTTGCTGCTCCTCCTTCATTGCTTTTGGATCTTCTCTGATTTCATGAAGGATGATAGAGTACTCTTGATGTTCCACCCTTAGTTGCTTCCAATAATTGTGTGGAAGAAAATGTATCCCCTGAGGTATCTCAGGGATCTCTTGATTTGCAGTCAAATGTTCTACCACTGAGCTATAGACCCTTGATGGAAGCTTTTTGTCTTCCCTTTCCTCTTTCTAGAGGCTTCTCTGGCCTTAGGTGCCATCAATGGTTATGAAAAAAAACAAAAAAGCTATGCTTTTACCACACCAAACTTAGAATGTTGCTCGCCCTCGAGCAAAAGAAGAAAGAATAGAAGAATAAGAAGAAGATATGGAGGAGATGGATGGAAGTGTGTATTCGGCCATATGGGTGGGATTGGGTGGGAGAGAGATGTTGACTTTTTGAAGGTAGTGGGTGTATGGATGTGAGTGGTAAATGGAAAAAAAGAAGGGATGATCATGAATGGAAAGAGAGATGATGAGGTAGGTGGGGATCCTGTGGGGTCCACAGATCCTGAGATGATCCTGTGGGGTCCACAGATCCTGAGGTGTCAAGGCATTTACATCCATGCACCAATTTAGGCATGTAAAATGCCCTTGCACACAACTCTGGGCGTTCAGCGCCAGGTTGGTGCCCATTTTGGGCGTTCAACGCCCCTTTGCTGCCATTTCTGGCGTTGAACGCCAGAACCATGCTTGTTCTGGGCGTTCAGCGCCAGGATGCTCCCATTCTGGGTGTTCAGCGCCAGAACTATGCTCTGTTCTGGCGTTTGAACGCCAGACAGATGCTCCTCCAGGGTGTGATTTTTCTTCTGCTGTTTTTGATTCCGTTTTTAATTTTTATATTTATTTTGTGACTCCACATGATCATGAACCTACAAAGACATATAACTAAGGAAAATATAGTTAGATAAATAAAAATTGGGTTGCCTCCCAATAAGCGCTTCTTTAATGTCAATAGCTTGACAGTGGGCTCTCATGGAGCCTCACAGATGTGCAGAGTTTTGTTGAGACTCTCCAACACCAACTTAGAGTTTGGATATGGGAGTTCAACACCAAACTTAGAGTTTGGTTGTGGCCTCCCAACACCAAACTTAGAGTTTGACTGTGGGGGCTCTGGTTGACTCTGCTTTGAGAGAAGCTTTTTCTGCTTCCTCTCCATGGTTGCAGAGGGAGATCCTTGAGTTTTAAACACAAGGGAGTCCTCATTCCATTGAAGGACTATTTCACCTCTGTCAACATTAATCACAGCTCTTGCTGTGGCCAGGAAAGGTCTTCCTAAGATGATGGATTCATCCTCTTCCTTTCCAGTATCCAGGACTATAAAATCAGTAGGTATGTAAAGGCCCTCAACCTTTACTAATACATCTTCTACTTGTCCATAAGCCTGTTTTCTTGAGCTGTCTACCATCTCTAGTGAGATTTTAGCAGCTTGCACCCCATAGATTCCCAGTTTCTCTATTATAGAGAGGGGCATGAGGTTTATTCCTGAACCAAGGTCACACAGAGCCTTAAAGATCATGGTGCCTATGGTACAGCGTATTATGAACTTTCCAGGATCCTGTCTCTTCTGAGGTAATATCAGTTGATCCAGATCACTTAGTTCATTGATGAACAAGGGAGGTTCAACTTCCCAAGTATCAATGCCAAATAATTTGGCATTCAGCTTCATGATTGCACCAAGAAACTTGGCAGTTTGCTCTTCAGTAACATCCTCATTCTCTTCAGAAGAGGAATACTCATCAGAGCTCATGAAGGGCATAAGGAGGTTCAATGGAATCTCTATGGTCTCTAGATGAGCCTTAGAGTCCTTTGATTCCTCAGAGGGAAGCTCCTTATTGATCACTGAACGTCCCAGGAGGTCTTCCTCCTTGGGATTCACGTCCTCTCCTTCCCTTACAGGTTCGGCCATGGTGCTTATGTCAATGGCCTTGCACTCTCCTTTTGGGTTCTCTTCTGTATTGCTTGGGAGAGTACTAGGAGGGATTTCAGTGATCCTTTTACTCAGCTGGCCCACTTGTGCTTCCAGATTTCTAATGGAAGACCTTGTTTCATTCATGAAACTTATAGTGGCCTTAGATAGATCAGAGACTAGATTTGCTAAATTAGAAGCATTTTGTTCAGAGTTCTCTGTCTGTTGCTGAGTTGATAATGGAAAAGGCTTGCTATTGCTAAACCTGTTTCTTCCACCATTATTAAAGCCTTGTTGGGGCTTTTGATCCTTCCATGAGAAATTTGGATGATTTCTCCATGTTGAGTTATAGGTGTTTCCATAAGGTTCACCTAAGTAATTTACCTCTGCTATTGCAGGGTTCTCAGGATCATAAGCTTCTTCTTCAGAAGATGCCTCTTGAGTACTGTTGGATGCAGCTTGCATTCCATGCAGACTCTGAGAGATCATATTGACTTGCTGAGTCAATATTTTATTCTGAGCCAATATGGCATTCAGAGTATCAACCTCAAGAACTCCCTTCTTCATAGGCGTCCCATTACTCACAGGATTCCTTTCAGAAGTGTACATGAACTGGTTATTAGCAACCATGTCAATGAGTTCTTGAGCTTCTGCAGGCGTTTTCTTTAGGTGAATGGATCCACCTGCAGAGGTATCCAATGACATATTTGATAACTCAGATAAACCATCATAGAATATATCCAGGATGGTCCATTCTGAAAGCATGTCAGAAGGACACTTTTTGGTCAACTGTTTGTATCTTTCCCAAGCTTCATAGAGGGATTCACCTTCTTTCTGTCTGAAGGTTTGAACATTAGCTCTAAGCTTGCTCAGCTTTTGAGGAGGAAAGTACTTGGCTAAGAAAGCCGTGACCAGCTTATCCCAAGAGTTCAGGCTGTCTTTGGGTTGAGAATCCAACCATAATCTAGCTCTGTCTCTTACAGCAAAAGGGAAAAGCATGAGCCTGTAGACTTCAGGATCTACTCCATTAGTCTTAACAGTATCACATATCTGCAAGAATTCAGTTAAGAACTGAAAAGGATCTTCAGATGGAAGTCCATGAAACTTGCAGTTCTGCTGCATCAGAGAAACTAACTGAGGTTTCAGCTCAAAGTTGTTTGCTCCAATGGCAGGAATGGAGATGCTTCTTCCATGTAAATTGGAATTAGGTGCAGTAAAGTCACCAAGCATCTTCCTTACATTATTATTATTTTCGGCTGCCATCTCCTCTTCCTGTTCGAAAATTTCTGAAAGGTTATCTCTGGATTGTTGTAATTTAGCTTCTCTTAATTTTCTTTTCAGAGTCCTTTCAGGTTCTGGATCTGCTTCCACAAGAATGTTCTTATCCTTGCTCTTGCTCATATGACAAAGAAGAAGGCACAGAAAAATAATAATAATAATAATAGAGATCCTTTATACCACATTATAGGGATCCCTGTGTGAGTAGAAGAAGAGGGGGAGACAAAGAATGTAATATAATGGAAGAAACACAACTGTGAGGAGGCTAGAGATGTGAGATGAGATGTTAGGATATGAATGAATAAATAGAATAAGATGGGGGGGGATAATTTTCGAAAATTATTTTGAAAAAGAGTTAGTGATTTTTGAAAATAGTTTTTGAAAAATGTTTAGTATTTTTTTTCGAAAATTTTTGAAATCAAAAATAAAAATAAAAACAATTAGTTTAATTAAAAAAGAAATTTTTAAAAAAAAAGGAAGATATTTTCGAAAATTAGAGAGAGAGAGTTAGTTAGGTAGTTTTGAAAAAGTTAAGAAACAAACAAAAAGTTAGTTAGTTAGTTGAAACAAATTTTGAAAAGATAAGAAGTTAGGAAGTTAGAAAAGATATTTTGAAAAGATATTTTTGAAAAAGATAAGATAAGAAGATATTTTTGAAAAGATATGATTGAAATTAGTTTTGAAAAAGATTTGATTTTTAAAATCACAATTAATGACTTGATTCATAAAAAATCACAAGATATGATTCTAGAACTTAAAGTTTGAATCTTTCTTAACAAGCAAGTAACAAACTTCAAATTTTTGAATCAAAACATTAATTGATTATGTTATTTTCGAAAATTTTATATAAAAATAAGAAAAAGATTTTTGAAAAATATTTTTGGAATTTTCGGAAATAACTAATAATTTTGAAAAAGATTTGATTTTTTTTGAAAAAGATTTTGAAAAAGATAAGATTTTCAAATTGAAAATTTGATTTGACTCATAAGAAACAACTTGATTTTAAAAATTTTTGAAAAAGTCAATCCAAATTTTCGAATTTGATGAGAGAAAAAGGGAAAGATATTTTTTTTATTTTTGAATTTTTATGATGAGAGAGAAAAACAAGAAAAATAATGCAATGCATAGAAATTTTAGATCAAAACTATGAATGTGTGCAAGAATGCTATGAATGTCAAGATGAACACCAAGAACACCGTGAATATCATGATGAACATCAAGAACATATTTTTGAAAAGATTTTTTTAATGCAAAGAAAACATGCAAGACACCAAACTTAGAAATCTTTCATGTTTAGACTCTAATAAATAAAAAATGTACATGTAAAACAAGAAAAGACACAAAACAAGGAAAACATCAAGATCAAACAAGAAGACTGACAAAGAACAACTTGAAGATCATGAAGAACACTATGAATGCATGAAATTTTCAAAAAATGCAAGATGCACATGCAATTGACACCAAACTTATAACATGACTCAAGACTCAAACAAGAAACACAAAATATTTTTTATTTTTATGATTTTCTAATTTTTTTTGTATTTTTTTTCGAAAATTATTTGAAAAACAAAAATAAGGATTTCAAAATTTTTAATATGAATTCCAAGAATCTCGCCATGTTAGTCTTAAAGCTCCAATCAAAGGGTCAGGCATGGCTTAATAGCCAGCCAAGCTTTAATAAAAATATGAGTGTAATTCAGACATGACAAGCCTAACATGCCCTATCCAAAAGAATTGGGCATGGCTCCACTGAGGTGATTAGTTGAAGGCCAATCCCAAAACAGTTTGGGTATGGCTTTACAGCCAGATAGGCTTCAACATGCTTCATGAAACACTAGAATTCATTCTTAAAAATTCTGAAGCCATAGAATAATTTATTTTTGAAAACATTTTTTTTTGAAAACTTTTTTCGAAAACAAAGGAGAAAATTTTTGAAAGAGTTTTTCGAAAAATTTTTGAAAAGAAAACAAAAAGAAAATTACCTAATCTGAGCAACAAGATGAACTGTCAGTTGTCCAAACACGAACAATCCCCGGCAACGGCGCCCAAAAACTTGGTGCACGAAATTGTGATCTCCAGGCTCGAACAAATCCTGGTAATGGCTCCAAAGCTTGGTGCTCTGATCTTAATTCATAATTGTCACAACTTCGATACAACTAACCAGCAAGTGCACTGGGTCGTCCAAGTAATACCTTACGTGAGTAAGGGTCGAATCCCACGGAGATTGTTGGTATGAAGTAAGCTATGGTCACCTTGTAAATCTCAGTCAGGCAGATATAAAGTGATAATGGTGTTTTCGAATATTATATAGTAAAATAGGGATAGAGATACTTATGTAATTCATTGGTAGGAATTTCAGATAAGCGACTGGAGATGCTTTTTGTTCCTCTGAACCTCTGCTTTCTTGCTATCTTCATCCAATCAGTCTTACTCCTTTCCATGGCTGGCTTTATGTGATACATCACCACTGTCAATGGCTACTTTCGGTCATCTCACGGGAAAATGATCCAATGCCCTGTCACGGCACGGCTAATCGTCTGGAGGCATCACCCTTGCCAATGGCTTCATCTTATCCTCTCAGTGAATAATATGCTCACGCACCCTGTCACGGCACGGCTATTCATCTGTCGGTTCTCGATCATGCTGGAATAGGATTTACTATCCTTTTGCGTCTGTCACTAACGCCCTGCAATCGCGAGTTAGGAGCTCGTCACAGTCATTCAATCATAGAATCCTACTCGGAATACCACAGACAAGGTTTAGACCTTCCGGATTCTCTTGAATGCCGCCATCATTCTAGCTTACGCCACGAAGATTCTGGTTAGGAGATCTAAGAGATATTCATTCTAGCTTAATTCATGTAGAACAGAAGTGTTTGTCAGGCACGCGTTCATAAGGGAGAAGGATGATGAGCGTCACACATAATCATCACCTTCATCACGTTCTTGGGTGCGAATGGATATCTTAGAAGAGAAATAAGAAGAATTGAATAGAAAACAGTAGTACTTGCATTAATCTTTGAGGAACAGCAGAGCTCCACACCTTAATCTATGGAGTGTAGAAACTCTACCGTTATAAACCAATCAATCTTAGTATTGTTGAAACTCTAATAGTTTTGATTCCAAAAGTGGACTGCCCAACGTTTTTGAAGGATTTCAGGCCGATAAGTCTCTGCAATGTGATTTACAAAACTATCACTAAAGTTTTTGTGAACTACATTTGTCCCTTCCTCACTGAGATTATTGGCCTATTGCAAGGAGACTTATCCCTGGTAGAGGTTCTTCGGAAAACATTATTATTGCACAGAAAATTTTGCATTCCATGAAACAAACTAAATTCAGAAAAGGTACTTTGGCTTTTAAGATTGACCTTGAAAAAGCTTATGATAGAGTGGACTGGAAGTTTTTGGAGAGGACTTTAGAAAAACTTGGCTTCCCTCAGGTAACCATTAATTTAATAATGACTTATGTTCATGCATCTTCCTTATCTATTCTTTGGAATGGTAGTATATTGGAGAGTTTCACTCCTCAGAGATGGCTTAGACAAGGGGATCCTATATCCCCTTATTTTTTTGTTCTTTGTCTGGAGCGTCGTGTATGTCATATTTCTCGTCTAGTTAAGGAGGGTGATTAGTAGTCAGTAGCGGTCTCAAGTGGGGGACCAAGAGTTTTACACTTAATATTTGACGATGATCTGCTTTTACTTTGCAAAGCGAAGAAGTCACAGGTCCAGATGTTTATGAATGCTCTTCACAACTTTTGTAAGGCTTCATGGATGAAAGTTAACCTTGAAAAATCAAGAGCACTTTAGTCCAAAAATGTCACTAGTCGTATAAAGGATATATTTTTTCAGGTATCTTCTCCATTCGGTTTGCGCAAGACTTGGACAAATATCTAGGAGTGAATCTGAATCATGCTAGAGTTTTCAGATCAACTTTTTTCAACATCTTAGGAAAAATTAGAAGTCAGCTTGCAAATTTAAAAGGGAGAACTTTGAACAGAGTAGGAAGAGTTTATCTAATCAACTCAGTGGCATCAGCAATTCCTTCTTATCATATGCAGGTCTCTCTCTTTGCTAGTTGGGTGTGTAAAAGAATCACATCTATGACCCGAAAATTCATTTGGAAGGGGCAAACAGAGGAAAGATGTTTATCTCTTATTAATTGGAATAATGTGGTAATACCAAAGACATTTGGGGGATTGAAAATTCGAGATCCTTTTTGTGCGAATATTGTTCTTTCGGGTAAGCTTGTTTGTCAATTGTTCCATTGCAAGAAGAAACTATGGGTGCAGATCATGTTAGCAAAATATATGAAGAATGGTAGCGATGGTTATTTGCCTCTTCATCAGAACTCATCCCAAGTTTGGAAAGGGATATACTAAGCTGCTCAACTTCTCAAGGAGGGGTTTTTTTTTTAGTGCATTGGACCTTTATCTCAGTCTTTCTAATTTGATAAATGGCAAAATGGTAATCGACTAGCTGATGACCTTCTTTATGTACATATTTCTGACTTTGAGTTGTGCATCTATGATATTTGATACAATGGCACTTGGAACCTTCAAAATCTTTATTCTCCTATCACTCATGACTTTCAATTAAAGTTTGTGGATTACAATCTGGATAGGCAAGTTAGAGAATCAACTAGATGGATCTGGGACAATTTTGCCTCTGGCATGTATACCGGGAGAGTGCGAGATATTTTGTCCCAACGGTCAGGATTTTAAGAGGAGAGGTTACAACCAATAGCCTCAGCAAGGCCAAAATAACTTCTGGAGGAACAACAATAACGACAATCATCAAGAAGGAGATATGGAAAGTAACCTCAGAATGATTTGACTTGTAGGAGGTGTGAAAGTTATCACCTGAACACTCTATGTAGAGCTGAATTAGGATTGTGTTACTATTGTAGAGGAGCTAGTCACATGGCATGGAACTATCCCGAGAAGGCCAACTGAAATGCTGGTAGAGCCCAACAACAGGGTCACGTGTATGCTGTGATGGCGGGTGAGGCTGATGGATCAGAGACTTTGGTCAGAGGTAAATGATAGATTCATGATAAAAGTGTTAACTGCATTATACAATTGATAAGTTATTAATTCAGGAATAAAGGTGCCAAAATTAGCATTTGAAGTTGGATGTATTAGCAGAGTATATGGTGTCTTGGGATAACATTGAATAGATGGTGAGTTGTTAAGTGTTGGGGTAGGTAGAGCATGAATTAGGCTCGAATTTGACTATGTTTGACATTGAGTAGCATTTGATTTTAGTTGTCATAAATAGAATTTAGTAATTATCTATTATGTTAAGTTATGGTTTAGTACTTAAGGATGAATGATTGGATTCTTAGTAGATGAAAATTATATTGACGCAGCAGAACCTTGCGGGAGTGTTGACATAGGATAATGGCAATGAAGAGTAGTAGGAGGTGATTAGAAATATCTTAGACTTGAATACTCTAAGGATTTAGTCGGTTAATATAAATGGTGATTTCCCAGTAATTAAGTTTGATTGTAGTTGTAAGATTAGATTGATTTTGAATAGGTTGTGAAAATGATTGTAAGTGGGTAAATGAATTGTATGATAAGTGTGTGCTGAATACGTTGGATTTGGTTTTAGATTGAAATTGGTAACGATTATTTTTAAATGACGAATTCAAAAATGTTGAATTGAAATGATGAGTTCATGTTGCGATTAAATTCAGGGAACCTGCGAAGGGTGGTAAATTTTGGCTTAGAGGAGACTCCGTCAACTTTTGGTAAGGATTTGAAGAGTTTTGGAAATTTTAATTTAAGATTTCAATCGGGAGTTACGGGAGATTTCAAAAAGGCGGCGTAAACTTAATGTTGGATTAACTATTGGGAAAGACCTAGAGGAGGTTAAGAGTGAAACGGATGAGAGCGTAGACTTGAATTCGGATAGATTATGGCATTATAGATAAGAATGAATAATGTAAATAGAAATTTGAATTGGTGTTGAAATAAATTGTAAATGGGTATTTGAATTGCTATTGAAGGATAATAGAATAAATGGTGTAAGGATAGTTAAAATTGAAAAAACTTTTAATGGTGGTTTAATCCAAAATTTTGTTTTCTTTTTGTGGTCCAAATTTTGTGGGCAAAATTTTTAATTAGGTGGGTGGGATATAAAACTCTGATTAAACAAAAATTAAATAAATAATTAATTAAATATGAGCCGATGGAAGTGAAAAAATTTAGAATCATAATTTGAAAATTTAAATATGATAATTGGATTCGGAGGATTATTCCGAGTGAGAAAATGTACTTTTCTGCGGAAAAATGCGTAAGGACGCGTATTGAAAATTTAGCTGGCAGTACCGGCTTAGACTGTCCGGTACTGTAACTGAGAAAATTAATTATGAGTGAAGAGGGTTAAAAATTTAGAATTTATGATTTGGGAAAGTAAAAATATTTAAAATGCGAATTAAAATACTAATCTTAAAGATTTTGGCCTAAAATTGGGCCAACAGGCTAAACAGAGTGAACCAAGCCCAAGTGGCCCAAGCCCACACTATATAATGACCCATTTCAGTACAACATAAACACACTTCCCCCCTTTTTATGAGAGAGACACGGATTGGAGGAAGAGAGAAAGAAGAACACAAACCCTAACCCCCTTTGATCTTTAAAGCTCCATAACTTTTGATTCGGAGCTCTGATTGACAAGACGTTTATGGTCACGTGAAGCTCTCATTGAGCTCTTCAATTCTATCTATGTATTGTGGTGAGTATTTTGAAGTCCTCTTCCCAGTTTCATTTTTCCCTTTCAATTCGTGTTTTGATTTGGGTTTTGAGGAAAGCTTGCGATTTTGGTTGTTTAGGGGTGCTCTAGTATGAGCTTTTGGTGAATTTCATCAACCATTTCCATGGGTTAAGGTAAGATATTCCCAAAACCTTGTGATTTATGAAGTTTCATGAACCCTAGGTTGATGTATGTATGAAATTGTGTATATTAAAGTGTTGGATGATTTTGGATACATATTAGGAACTTGCAATTAGCTTGTGAAGCTTTTAGGTGAGATTTGGAGTGGAGATTCACAAGTAAAAGGTTTGATTTTGTCCTCTAAGAGATACGGTTTAAGTTTCATTTAAATACCGTATAATGTAATGTGAAATTCTAGGCTAGATGCCCTTTAGGATTAAGTTTCAATTGTGTATTTAGTTGGAATTTGATATGTGCAGATGATGTGTTGTGGTGATTGATGATTTGGATGAGGATTGTGTGATTATGCATAGTTAATATGTTGTAGAGTTTGATGATTTGGATGGTGATAATGTATTTATGAATTATGTATTAAATTGATGAATATTGGGCCGGAGGCCAAGAAAAGATAAGGGTAAGTGGTGATTGAATTGTGTGATGATGCATGAGTTTGAATGAAAAACTTGGTATTGAATGTGTAGAAATTGGAATGATTGATAAGGTAATATAAATTGAGGATTTGAGGTGTGAAGTATATCAATTTGAGTTGAAATGTGTAGATGAAGTAGTGTTGAATTTGGTTGAGTGTGAATATGTGAATTGATTTGGTTTTGGGGGGCTTGTGAACTATTTGGAAAAGTTGGCAAATACTATTTTTGGTTAAAACTAATTTTTGGCCAACTTCGACAGGTCGTAACTCGGTCCTAAGAGTTAGAAATTTTTCAAAACTATATTTTTATGAAAATTCATTTATCGATCTTTATAACAGTTCAAGAATGGTTGAAAAAAGAATTTTGTGGAAAAAGATATGAAGGTTTGAAATTTGGGCTGAAAAACTGGTTTCTGGAGTATATAAGCTTTTTCCTAGTCTGATATGCCATGCGTACGCGAGTACTGTCGCGTGTACATGAGAGTTGGTCTCTGCCAATGCCCATGCATACACAAACACGGGCTGCATACGCCGATTTTGTCAAAATGACGCTTATGTGTACGCGACGTAGGTCATGCGTACGCAAGCAAGACCCACTACCCGAACCTACCGCGTACGCAAAGGTGGTCTGTGTACATGAGTTTTAAAAAATTATGCTTATGCGTACGCGAACATGTGCATGTGTACGCGACCACCCCTATTTTTCTGAAAAGTAAATTTTTAAGCTCTCAACAATTCCTCGAGCCTTCTAAAATTTATAAATCCCGATAAGAGTCTAGAGCCGGTGTAATTGAGGATGGAGGAGTTAGAAACAAGAATTAAACAAATAAGTTGGTGAATTGATAAGAGATGAACAAATTGTGAAGTAATGGATGATAAGGGATAATGGGATGATGAATGGTAAAATGGTTGAATGATATTGAGAGATAGGAATGAATGAATTTGATTAAGATATGATGGGAGTGATTATAATGTTAAGAGGTGATGAACGATTGATTATGATTGAGCTATGAATGGAATGATTTTGAAAATGATTTACTTGTAGTGGAGTGATTCCACTTGCCATAGTAGAGTGATTCTACTTACTTTTGAAAATGATTTACTTGCAGTAGAGTGATTTCACTTGCCGCAGCAAAGTAATTCTACTTGCTTTTGAAAATTATTTACTTGCAGTGGAGGGATTCCACTTGCTGCGGTAGAGTGATTCTACTTGCCTATGAAAATGATTTACTTGCAGTGGAGTGATTTCACTTGCTACAGCAGAGTGATTCTGTTTGCCAGATATACATATCTGGATAGATGCAGTGGAGTAATTTCACTTGCTCTGGACATGTTGGATTTCGCTGTATAACCGACAGATGATATCATCAGTCATAGGACAGGCATATATCATTTGCATATTTTTTATTTGTTTGGGTTTGCTTAATTGTATCATTTGCCTAATTGTATATCTTACATGATTAAGTGCTACTTGCCTTACTTGAATCTACTTGTGTATTCCTTGTTTGCATTGCTTGTGTCTGTATAACTGAGAGGTCCCTCATGCTGGTGTCGGTTGGCGCTGAGGGTTGTCCTTGTTGAGATGGAATGACGAAATGGTTGAATAATAAAGGTAAATGTTTAATGGGATGATTTGAGCCTCCTGGGTTGATGCAGTGGAGTGATTCCACTTGCTACGAGCAAAAAGTTAATATGTTGAGATAGGGTTACTAAGTCGGATTATTTGAGAGCTGGGTTAGGTTTTGGATTTATTCTATTGGAGAGTGGTGGAAGTATGAGAAATGTTAAGTTTAATTTAGACTCCCTTATAATATTTGCCAAAATATGGATTAATAAGAACTTAGGATGGATATGATGAGGTATGGAGTTTAAGATTGCTTAGTGAGTTCGTGTTGCCTTATATACTATCTATTTGGCACTTTTACCGTACTAGGAACCTATGGGTCGAGGATTCTCATTCTGTATATATATCTATTGTTTTTCAAATGTAGGTCCTGGAGCTCTGCAGTGAGTTATGGTTCATCTAAGAGATGACGAAGCTTACTAGACTTCTGTTTATATCTTGTTTAGAATCTCTCCACACTTATTTTGAAAAACTCATATGTATGTATTTATTTCTTTTGGAACTTTCCTATAGAGGCCTTGATGTATATTTTGGGAGAGATGAGGAAAATATTGTTGTCAATTGGTTTTTATTTCTATAACCCTAGTCGGCCTAAACTTCGCAGGTCGCGACTAGTGGCTATTTACTTATGTTGATATGTATATATATTGTCTTTATTCTATTCTACCTTAAAGTTTTATTTATTTATGCTTTCCGATCGCGCTTTATCTTTCATTTTTATCGATACGTGAGTGCTCCCAATTCGTGATTTTATTTTACTTCATTTTATGTATTATAAATTCATCTTGAGAGTCGTACCACCTTATTATCATTAACTTATGACTCGAGTATAAGAATTTGCATGTTAGTGTGTTATAGTTAATATGGAATCTAAGCCGGCTCCAGTTGTTAATGAAGTGGAGATTGGAAATAAGGGAGAACATGGTGATGATATAATGAAGCATGTTTTGCTAGAAGAAAATTCAAAAAAGTTGGCAACTCAAAAACAGAAACTTTTTGAATTTGGCCAAAATTATGGGACGATTATTGAAGATAAGCCAATCCCTGATTTTCTGGAGGAAGTTTTGAATAAGAATCATGAAGTGAATCACGTAGGCAGTGTTGTGAATGATCATGAAGAAAGATGGACTAATGTGATAAGAAAGGGTAAAAAGAAGATGGGTTTTAAAGTTGGCTTAAGTGCTTCAGCCCAAAATAAAAACAAAAAACAAGCAACAACTCTTGAGAATTCCGATTCTCATGTTAAGAAAGGCTCTATCTTGCAGGCCTCTTTGAAGACAGATTGCAAGAACAAGTACTCCCCTATTCTTGAGGGGGCTTTGGTACAAACAGTAGCACCTTTTCAGCACGTTCTCCATTTTCAAGTGTGGTCAGAAAATGCCGTCGACCAGCCTCTCTTCAAACTTCACCAAAAATTAAAAATAATGGTGGTAGAACGAATACAATTGTACAAGGATTCGGGCTTCAAGCTCGTGATGAGGATATCAAAAAATCCTCAACAGATTGTTGAGAAAGGGTTTTCCTCTAATTTTCTTTTGGGTGTTTATGTATAGCTTTAACATTATAGCTTGGAATGTAAGGGGTGCATCAAACAAGATGGCTCGAGTTCATTCCAAAAATTTGGTAAGAATTTATCAACCTTCTTTTTTCATTCTTTTAGAGACTCATACATTGTTAAAAAATTTGGAAAATTTTTGGGATAGTTTAGGATTTCATGCTGTGGGTATTGTGGAGGCAGTAGGTCATAAAAGGGGGCATTTGGTTTTTTTTTTTTCTGTTTCTAATGTTACCTGTAATATAATTGAGTTGTATGATCAATGTGTTACTGTGGATGTTTGGAAAAGTTCATCTTGGAGATGCAGTGTCATTTATGGAAGTCCTCAATTCAACATGAGAACCCATCTTTAGGATCACTTATCTCATCTTGTATCTGTTTATGATGGACCTTGGTTAGCTTTGGAAGACTACAATGAAATTTTGAGACCTTCAAAGAGAAATAATTGTATTTTTTAAATAATAAATCTGATCTCTTTGCTTCGGTGGTGGATGATTGTGGTTTTATGAAAATGAAGACTACTTGAAGGAATTATACTTGGTACAGACATGTTCAAAATGGAAGAGATGTTGCCAAGAAACTAGACAGGATTCTCATTAATGAATTTTGGCTTACTTAATTTCCTGAAGCTTTTTCAGAAATTCTTAGCAGGCTACATTCGGATCATTGCCCTCTTCTAGTGAGATGTTTAGGTGCTCCTAAACATAAAAGTGCTCGCCCTTTTCTTACGATTTAAAAGGGTCTCATTAGATTTCAACTTAAAGACTTTTGGTAATATTTTTATGAAAAAAAGAAGTCTTGGGGCCTAGATTAATGACATCCAAAGATAGTTAGAAGTTAATGATGTTCCTTTTCTTCGGTTGAAGGAAAAGAAGATGAATGATGATTATAACAGAATTTTGATGCAAGAAGAATTATATGGCACCAAAAATTCAGAGAGAAGTGGGTCATACATGGAGACAAGAATACTAGATTTTTTCACCTTCAGACCTTGGTCATAAGAAAGCATAATATAATTCATGGTCTCTTTGTAAGGGATGGTACTTGGAAAATGGATCCGACTGCTCTTCAACATGAGACTCTAGATTTTTTCAAAAAGCTTTTTTGTGTTACTGAGAATATAGATGTTGATTGTCTTGGTGATTTTTAGTTGCCACAACTTAGTGGGAAAGCTTGTAGGAAGCTCACTGCACATGTCACGTTTGAAGAAGTAAAGTCTGCAATCTTTAGTATGAGCTCTCTTAAAGTGTCTGGTCCTGATGGGTTTCAAGCTTTCTTTTTCAAAGAATACTAGGAATTTATAAGACCTGATATTTGGAAAGTAGTTCAAAGAGCCTTCTCTGGCGGAACCAATTAGTTCAAAGAGCCTTCTTCGGGGGAACCAATCAATTTTAGTATTGTTGAAACTCTGATAGTTTTTATTCTAAAAGTGGACTGCCTAATATTTTTGGAAAATTTCAAGCCGATAAGTCTCTGCAATGTGATTTACAAAACTATCACTAAATTTTTTATGAACCGCCTTCGTCCCTTTCTCACTGAGATCATTGGCCCATTGCAAAGGGGTTTATCCCTGGTAGAGGTTTAATCTCTGAAAACACTTAACACACATATCAAGGCATTGAATGGTAATAAGAGAGGATTAAAATTAGCTAAATTAAGATCAAAGAAGCATGTTTTTAATCATAGCACAAAATCAGGAAGGAAAACATAAAACATGCGAATTGTATGAATAAGTGGGTGAAAGATTGATAAAATTCACTCAATTGAGCACAAGATAAACCATAAAATAGTGGTTTATCAAGGTTCTCTGAAAAACATTAGTATTGCGCAGAAAATTTTGCATTTCATGAAACAAACTAAATTCAGAAAAGGTACTTTGCCTTTTAAGATTGATCTTGAAAAAGCTTATGATAGAGTGGACTCGAAGTTTTTGGAAAGGACTTTAGAAAAACTTGGCTTCCCTCAGGTAGCCATTAATTTTGATAATGACTTGTGTTCATGCATCTTCTTTATCTATTCTTTGGAATGGTAGTAGATTGGAGAGTTTCACTCCTTAGAGAGAGCTTAGACAAGGAGATCCTATGTCCCCTTATCTTTTTGTTCTTTGTATGAAGTGTCTTGTATGTCATATTTCTCATCTAGTTTAGGAGTGTGATTGGAAGCCAGTAATGATCTCAAGAGGGGGACCAAGAGTTTCACACTTAATATTTACGATGATTTGCTTTTGTTTTGCAAAGCGAAGAAGAAGTCACAAGTCCATATGGTTATGAATTCTATTCACAACTTTTGTAAGGCTTCATGAATGAAAGTTAACCTTAAAAAATCAAGAGCACTTTGCTCCAAAAATGTTACCAGTAGTAGAAAGGATAAATTTACAGGTATCTCCTCCATTCGGTTTGTGCAAGACTTGGGCAAATATCTAGGAGTGAATATGAATCATGCTAGAGTTTTTAGATCAACTTACATCTTAAAAAAAAGTAGAAGTCGGCTTGCAAATTCGAAAGGAGAACTTTGAACAGAGCAGGCAGAGTTTGTCTCATCAACTCGGTGGTATTAGCAATTCCTTCTTATCATATGCAGGTCTCTCTCTTTCCAAGTTGGGTGTGTAAAAGAATCACTATGACCCGGTAATTCCTTTAGAAGGGGTAAACAGAGGGCAGATATTTATCTCTTACTAGTTGGAATAATGTGGTAACACCAAAGAACTTTGGAGGATTAGAAATTCGAGATCTTTTTTGTGCTAATATTGCTCTTTTGAGTAAGCTTGTTTGGCAATTGTTCCATTGCAAGGAGAAACCATAGGTGCAGATCATGTTAGCAAAATATATGAAGAATGGTAGTGATGGTTATTTTTCTCTTCATCGAAACTCATCCCAAGTTTGAAAAGGGATATACAAAGCTGCTCAACTTCTCAAGGAGGGTTTTTCTAGTGCATTGGACCTTTATCTCAGTCTTTCTGGTTTGATAAATGGCAAATTGGTAACCGACTAGCTGATGACCTTCCTTATGTACATATTCTGACTTTGAGTTGTGCATCTATGATATTTGGTACAATGGCACTTGAAACCTTCAAAATCTTTATTCTCCTATCACTCATGACTTTCTATTGAAGCTTGTGGATTACAATTCAGATAGACAAGTTGGAGAATCAGTTGGATGGATCTGGGACAATTCTACCTCTGGCATGTGTACAGCGAGTAGTGGTTATGCTTGGCCTGGAAAGAGGATTTTTAGATGGGAGGATAATGAAAATTAGCTCTGGATTTGGCGGCTTTTGGTGCCATAAAAATATAAGTTAATGATTTAGTTGTGTGCTTGCAATGCTCTTCCAACAACTGTTTTTCGTTTTAATAGAAGGCTGGCCACTTCAAACATTTGTCATCGTTGCTTACAAGCGCTTGAGACTAGTCTTCATTGTTTAAGAGATTGCCCCAAAGCCAGGATTATTTGGGATCAGATTAATTATGGAAGCAATTTTCAACTTGAGCTTATATAGTGGATTCCTAGATGTAAGCAGAATAATGTCTTTCTCTTCTTTGCTGCCATCTAGTGGATTTGGCTGGATCGCAATAATAATTTTTTCAATACTGATGATTTATGGAGCACTAACAAAGTGATTAATCTCATTCAAAACACAACTAGAGAGCTTCATTCTATTCTTTCTCTTCAAAAATCTCTATCTTCTTCTACTGTTTTTTTTGTCTCCTTCCTCTCTTAATTCGGTCGAATTAAACACTGATACTAGCCTTTTTGAAACCACGGAAAAAGTGGGATTTGGTTGTATTTTGTGAAATTCAGTTGGCACTTAGATTAAAGGATGCACTAGAAACCTTCTGTTGATGAGTGTTCTTAGGTGTGAACTTCATGTAATTTGGAAGGGTATTATTTTGGTTTGGGAGTGTGGCTTCAAAGATGTTATTGTTGAAACTGGTTGTTTAGGAGCATTTCAACTCATTCAAAACAAGGAAAATGATCATCTTAGGAGTGATGAGGATCTACTTCAAAAATTGAAGACTACTTGCATCTTGGATAGAATGTTCACATCACTCTTATTCAAAGAACAACAAATAATACTACTAATTTAATGGCAAAATTTTCTTTAAATAATGATAAAGAATATATGGAATGACTATCTCTATGGATGAGCTTTAGGATATTATAGAGAATGATTTGTTCTTAGTCATTTAGACTTTGTTTTCCTTTATTATATATCTCTAGACAACAAAAATAAATAAATAAATGGAAAGACTCAAAACAAAATTGGAAGGTTAGCATTTCATTGAAACAAATATTTTAATTTTATTTGTGTAGTAAAAGGCTTGCATATCACAAAAAGAAATAATGCAAGAAACTACCCATTCTTCTATTTTGTTTTTCGTATTTTGCATTCATCCAAATATATGAAAAATAGAAGTTCACTTTCCGGATTTTTTTAAATAAATAAAATAAATATTTTAATTATTGAAATATGTATTTTAGAGCGTTTTTACTAAAAAGCATCACATCATTTATCTCGTTTATAGTGTAAACGAAATAAGTTAACACATATCTCATTTATACTATAAACGAGATAAGGCACATGACAACGTGGTTGTATCATGTTTATACACGTGTTATGTAATGGCCTTATTTCGTTTACAGTGTAAACAAGATAAGAGGAGCAGAGGTCTATATATGTATCTCATCCACATCATCCATTTTAACCCATTGACTTCTCTTTTTTGGCCTTTTTCTCCAACTTTTAACCCTTTCTAATCATATTTTCGAGTTACTTGAAGAATATGACGCGTGCTGATAATCACGATGGAGACATTAATAGACTCAACGCGACTTGGCACATTGCAATGGCAGAGGACTTTGAGGCTGGTATTGTTTTCTGTTTTATGGTTAAGTTAAAGCATAGAAGTGTTGCCCTAATTAGGATAGTTTTACGTAGGTAGTATGCAGTACATGTTAGGATCGGTTTAAATGCTAGGAAGGTACAAGTTAAAATTAGGGGTGAACGCAGATCGGGTCGGGTCGGATATGACCAAAATTTTCGATCCGATCCCCACTAAAATCATCGGATCCAATATCCGCAATTTTTAAGCTTGGATTCGTTTGATCTGCACATTTGCGGATCAGGTCGGATCAGATATCGGATATATCCGTAGAACACAAAAAATTTTTAAAAGCTTATTTTTATCAAAAAATATCAATAAAATTTATTTTTTTCTATTCTTTTGAATATGTTTACTCTTAAAATAATATTAAACATACTTTTCTTAAATAATAAATTAAAATAATACAACATATATGATAATTAATAGTTGAAATAAAACATCAAAAGAATATCTACTTTTTTTTATTTTGCAGATACGCGGATATGCGGATACCTACACAGAATCCGCAATCTGATCCTATTAGTGTGCGGTTCGGATCCATATTCGCATTTTTTCGGATCGGATTCAGATAAATATTGTGGATATGCAGATCAGATCCATTCCATGAACACCCCTAGTTAAAATGGATGTTACTAATTTAGTTATTAATTAAGGTTATTAACTAAGGTTAGGATTTGTTTAAATATTAGGATATGATGTTAGGTTTAAATGCTAGTATGCTAAGTTATTGTTAAGCATATGTTTGTTAATTTAGTTATTAATTTTGAGTATTAAAAATTTGTAATAAACCTAACCATGAAGCCAAATATTTATGTTTGTATTTATCAAATATCTAAGTAAATTATTTTTTGTTAAGTTTTTTTGTTACTTAAACTAAGTAATCTATACAAATGTACTTGTTGGTTATTAAGTAAACGTTTTCATTTAATCTACCAAATATAGAAGTTGCGAAATGAATTTTGTTATTCACTATTTCACTAAATAATCTTATTTAAATTAATTAAAATAGAAAGTGTAGTCACTAGTTATCTTTTGCCTAACTGCACCTTGTAGGACTGAGATGCTGACAGACGGGTTTGATTGTATCAACGGAAGGATGACACGGTAGATGAGACTGTTGTCCAACTGTCGGTGGTCATGCGATATTGTGGGTGCTAAACACGTGTGCACTTCTCCCACCCTACGCACGTCCCTAGTGAAATAGAACAACAGTGGTAAACAGGTTCAACAAGCATAACAACGACAACTGACAACATTGAACACAACGAATCCTTAACTTACCAATATCTGAAATTCTGTCAGAGAGTAACACAGAGACTTCAAAGGCAGCCTACTGCATGTTGTCGGCAACGCATATGGTACTTTAATTGATCCGACTCCACTACTCGATATTCATCACTTCTGCAAATGTTGTAATTCTTAACACCCTGCATTACTGCATCTCTGCTTTTGAATCTTTGGCCAACCCTAAACTCCATCCCACCGTTCAAGTTGTAATCTTCTTCACCCATGTTGGAAAATGGGTTCTTCTCGTGCATCGCATCTAGATCCAATGCACCATAGTGACTGGGTACAGATGACAAGGCTAGAATTGGATGCAGGGGAGGCAAAAGATACCTACCTGATGCCTCAACCAGGATCTCCGATACAAACTCTTCCTCATTATCATCCTCAGAAGAACGCTCTCGTTGCTATCAGCAACATACTCCTCGTCGTAGTCCTCACTGTCGACCTCCATGTCTTCCACTGGACTGGCAACATGAATCGGTGGTGGTGCAAGAGGTGGGTCATTCTGGACGAAGTCTGACGAGCCAGATCCACCGCCATCGATGTCGCCAACCTCCGCAGAAAGTTCGATCACTTGCTCCACCATGATTCTCCCATGGATGTCAAATATCAAGTGCACATGCTCGTCGCCATGGAGCCAAAACAGATGGAATAAAAAAACTCAGTTTCTCATCGGTGCTAGCAACCTATACCCCACTCTTTGGATCTCTTTTCTCCCACTACCACTGACGCTACCCAATATCAGACTCTTCAGTTCCGCCAATGAGCTTACTAGCCGGGTACGCAACAGAATTGGATTCTCACACTCAAATGTTACTCCATCATCACTATTTCTCTTATGGCAATTAGAATACACACTAACAACCAAGTAACCACTACTACTAGACATTTTGGCTTATTTTCGGAAGGAATAAGTAGCAAAGAAGTAGTGAAATGTTTGTGGAAGATACAAAGGGTTGCACATCCTTTTATAGCCGCTTGAAATTTGTCTTAACGTATCTCGTTTACAGTGTAAAGGAAATAAGTTAACACGCTGTAAACGAGATATACACTGTATTTATTGTCAGGCTTATCTCGTTTACTTTTAAATGAGATACATATTAACTTATTTTATAGTGATGTGATGCTTTTTGATAAAAACGTTCTAAAATGCATATTTCGGTAATTAAAATATTTCCTTTATTTATTTAAAAAAAAATCTCACTTTCCTCTCTATTTATTTTCTCTCCATTTCTTTCCTTTACAAAAAAAAAGAAAAAAAAAAGAGAAAAAAACCTAATTGCACTTTATATAAACATAGCTAGATGAAAGCAAAACCTATATATTATCAGCCAACAACATTATTATTCTCACTCATTTTCGTTGTTTTAAGTTTGGTCTATCTTTTGGAGCCAAACAACCATTAGGAATTAAACACATTCTTGAGTCTTGACCCACCTGTGGTTTTATACAAGGGAAATATGATAGTTCAATTCGTTATTATATTATTATTTATCAATGTAGATGTGATTTTTCTTCAAATTGTCTCACTTGGATACCTAAATTATAAAATAATAATGCATGATTAAGTTGCTCTGTTTTTTGTATGAAGATATTATCTTTCCTCAATATTTTTAGAAGCACACATGCATGTGATCCCATCCTTCATTGGACACCCGTCAAAATAATATGATAGGTGAAAAAATACTAACGACAAATAAAAAAGAGTAAAGTATCGTTTTTGTCCCCAACGTTTGGGGTAAATGTCAAAGTTGTCCCTAACGTTTCAATCGTCCTATTTAAGTCCCAAACGTTTCAAAACTGACTCAATATTATCCTGCCATTAGGGATCCGTTAACAGAATTAACAGCGGGACAAAATTGAGACGATTTTGAAACGTTAGGGACTTAAATAAGACGAAAATGTTGGGGACAAAAATGATACATAGAAATAAATTTTAATTTTATCTTTCAATAATATCAATTTTTTACTATACATAGTATTCAATTATTTTTTAATCACATCTAAGTAAATTACACTTAATCATATTACTTTCTGTTCATACACTGGCCCAACACTAAGGCCCAGGTCCAAATACACCAAAAGGCCCAATCCAAAGATTGGCCTTCGTTATTCACCGACCTCTTTAGAAGAGGTCGGACTCAACACAGATTTCTTTCCAAAGAAGTCGGGTTCAAGAGATAGCTGGCAGATAACACTTATTCAAATAAGTAACTGCCCCTAAAATCTCTCAACCCACTTCTAGAAGCCATATCCCAACAATCCCTAAATAAAGGGACGGTTATCCACCTAAAAAGGTGGCACTACTCCAACGGTGGTTATTGGATCACCACTATAAATACCCTGACACCCCTCAGGTATCTCTAAGTCCCAATACTCTCTAGACCTGCTCACACCCTTGCTGACTTAGGCATCGGAGTGTCTTTGCAGGTACCACCCCCATTCGTTCATACTCACAAGTCGGACGGAGGCCCCAAGATGCAGACCCGCTCGAAGGCTTCCTTCCTCAGACGATTGGGCCAACCCAGTGAGTCCAGCCCAACAATCTCCGGTTACCCATCGGAACATTGGCGCCGTTGCCGGAGACCTGGAGCTCAACTCTTGATAATGGCGGATAATCAACAACATAGTCAGACAACCACTCGACACGAATAAGATGCAAGCATGTTAAAAAGAAGCTGGAATACAGTTTCTATGGATACCAGAAATCCCGTAAAAACCTCTCCCAATGGGCAGAGGATATCAAATAGGGATGATGATTCTACTTCTACAGTTAAATTGGAGTAAACAAAAGAGAAGAAAGCACCGTCCCAAGGCCATTGTAGAAAGCAACCAAAACGAACTCGAAAGCCAATTGAATAAAAGAATTTTCAATTCAGAAAATTCAATTGGCAAAAGAAGTTATATGAAAAAAAAAGACGAACTCGAAAGCCAATTGAATAAAAGAATTTTCAATTCAGAAAATTCAATTGGCAAAAGAAGTTACATGAAAAAAAACGAACTCGAAAGCCAATTGAATAAAAGGATTTTCAATTCAATAAATTCAATTGGAAAAAGAAGTTACGTGAAAAAAAAATAAGAGGAAAAAGGAACATGACTAATCCCAACCTCTTCGTGAAATAGGATGGACAATGACATCTGTGTCAACTTACAATCTCGGAAAAATCCATGATACCCACTCATGGAATGGAGCAGTTGCATGTTCCAAATACACAGGTTTTATAAATAAATAAAATATCTCATATTAGTCAGTAATGGAAGAAAGAAGGGAAAATATTGTTGATAAAAACAATGAAACCTTTCTTTTCAACTTATGCCAAAAATGTAGCATCAGCCAATTTGAATGCAACCCAATCCGACAATGGAGTGATGAATCCGATTTTTTCTTCAGTGGATTCACATATCAATTACAACAGAGCAGTGAATAACACGAAAAATTCACATGGCACATCTTTCGTTGGTTGCTCACAAATTACATCACTGCCAAGGAATATGGAAAGAAATAATCCTGTGGTAGAATTTGATGTCGTTTGCACACCAATAAAAATGGATGTCTTCCAAGAAGAAAACTGGAATCCGATCCAAAGGAAAAAGAAAGTCAGGGTGACAAAGGCCCATTTTTCATTGGAGGGGATGATGGTCAGACTTTTCTTCAAAGGTTGAATGAGCTGGGAGCTCGCAAAGAAAATCCGACCTCTTTTAGAGAGCTCATGAAGAAAAGTCCGACCTCTTTTAAAGGTCAGACTTTACAACAAGGTTGGATGAGCCGGGAGCTCAAAAAGAAAATCCGACCTCTTTTAAAGGTCAGACTTTACAACAAGGTCGGATGAGCCGGGAGCTCAAAAAGAAAATCCGACCTCTTTTAGAGAGCTCATGAAGAAAAGTCCGACCTCTTTTAAAGGTCAGACTTTACAACAAGGTCGGATGAGTTGGGAGCTCACAAAGAAAATCCGACCTCTTTTAGATCCCACGAAGAAAGTCCGACCTCTTTTAAAGGTTAGACTCTACAATGAGGCCTAAAACCTCAATGCTCAGAAGAATCCGACCTCTTTAGAGCCGACAAGGAAAAAATCCGACCTCGTTTTGGAGTCTGTAAAAAATCCGACCTCTTTCACGATCAACTCTACAATGAGGTCAAAAACCTCGAAGAATATCAGAAAGAGATTCTGACTTCTTTTAAAGATCAGAG
Organism: Arachis hypogaea; assembly: GCF_003086295.3. Lineage (NCBI taxonomy): Eukaryota > Viridiplantae > Streptophyta > Magnoliopsida > Fabales > Fabaceae > Arachis > Arachis hypogaea. The sequence continues at coordinate 19,515,542 of NC_092047.1, forward strand.
TCTACAATGAGGTCGAAAACCTCCAAGCTTAGAAAGAAAGTCCGACCTCTTTCCAAGCTTAGAAAGAAAAATCCGACCTCTTCTAAGGATCCATGCTTATGAAGATAATTTGACCTCTTCTGAAGATTCAAGTCTACAAATAAAAATCCGACTTCTTTTAGAGCTTACGAAGAAATTCCGACCTCTTTTAAAGGTCAGACCACAATGAAGTCAAAATCTCTGAATTTATAAAGGAAAATCTGACCTCTTTTAGAGCTCACAAAGAAAAGTCTGACCTCTTTTAAAGGTTCGACTTTACAACAAGGTCGGATAGGCTTAGAGCTTACAAAGAAAAGTTCGACCTCTTTCTTGAGGTATGACTTCGAGAACCAGATCCCAAGCATAAATGGCCATGAGAAGGTCATACGAAGAAATTTCTCAACTGACAACCTCGTCTTGATCCAAAATGACATCGGGCTAAAATCAGACAAAGAAAAGCCAACACCAAAATGAAAAGATCCCAACAAAGTCACTTAAGACTTGAAAAAGAACTACTACAACATACTCGACTTACTCGAAAACAATCTACCTAGATTGTGCCATGTCTACAACAAAAGAGATACTACAGCTAGAAAGCACACCTTACTTCCTAATGCACACTTTTTCTGACTTGAAGCGACGAGATCCAAAGTGGTGTAAGAAGTTATAAATGCAAATCGTGGTCCGACCTCATTAAGCCACTTGTACTAAATCAAGCTGGCAATGGGCAAACCTAAAACAAATTGCACAAATAACTTAAGGACATCGTGATCATAATCAAACATCAACACGAAGAGGATGTAAACCTGACCTCACAACAATTTGTTTAAAACAAATTGAAAAAGGATGGTGATTTATAAGAATGCCTCCTCAAGCCAAGAGATAAGTATCCGACCTTACTAAGTCAACACAACAAGTATAAAACAAGTTATTCGGCCTCCCAAAAAGAGAGTCCAAAATAACTTGTAAAAGTCACATAGCAACAAATAGTAAGATTCAAGAATGGCATGACTGAATACTCGAGTTCGACTTTATGAAGCTCGACCTCGAGTAGGGACACTGGCTTATTATGAGAGCCAAGTCCAAAATTATTAACCAAAGACAACATTCTACAATGATGCTAGAGTACGAAAGAAGAACGTGACCCCCTTCCAGAAATCTGAGAGCAAACTCAGATAAGGAAAGAGCTCTTGAGACAAAGGATGGCTACGAGATTCGCCGCAAAAGACCTCATCTTGATAAGAAAAAGTATCAGGCTACTGAGTTCGGGCGAATGAAAGCTGACAACAAAAAGGATAGGACCCTACAAGATTACTGAGATCTTAGGAAAAGGTTATTATAAGGTGACCGACTTAAACGGCACCGAGTTACCAAGGTCGTGGCATGCTTGTAATATGAAAAGGTACTATAGTTAAAAGCGAACTCTACTCCCTGATGTACTCTTTTCCCAACTTCATGATTTTTTCCCAAAAGAAAAAGGTTTTTTCTAAAGAGGGATTTTTAACGAGGCATCACAGTAGAGACTAAGGGATCATAGATAGTGAAAAACCCTTAGTAGCAGTAAAAGTACCTTCGCAAATAAATAAAGATCTTTTATCTCTTATAAATTCCTTCTCGTTTTTCTTTCTTTCTACGAAACGCGCTGACTTAAGCTCGACAAAGCGTGAAAATCCCATGAACCGACCTAGATGGTCGTCAGGATAAAACGACGAGGTACAAGTCGGTGTAAAGAGGTTATAAAAGTCGATCGTAATATACTCGGAAATTATCTGACTTACAAGTCAGAAAAATCGAGAAACAAGGAAACGCATTGCAAAAATAACCTAAATCATAAGAGCTCAATAAATCAAAAATTGAGTATAAGGAATACCAAAAAGAGATCAGGAAACCTATTGAAAGCACTAAGGCAAAAGGCTGTCCCGAGTTGTTAAGGAAAACTTAACTTAAAGAAAGGGACAGTCAGCCAAGAAAAAGGTTTTTCAAAACAAAGATAAAAAAGGTTTTTTCAAAACCTAAAACAGAAAAGCATGCGCACAACAAACAGAGAAAGGTGAATTCCTTCGAACAAGAGTTTCTTCCGAACAGAGGAAAGGAAGTGTGAAAGTTTTCAGAAACGAAGCAAGGAAAGAGAGGGAAAGTATTTATAAAAATGTTCGGGTACAATGGTAAAAACGGAAGCCATCATTTAAAGAGAGGCACCGTTCCCAATGTAACTGATCCCCGCGTATGAATACACAAATCCCTAACGGACGCGACGTCTGATTAGACGCGACTGTTGAGAATTTTTAAAAAACACGTCGGTTCTGAAACATCACGTCGGTTCCTTATCAGGTCGGCTACGGTCTTGAGTTAAATACTCGACCCCAACTCTTAAAAAGAAATTGGGCTCGAGTAGGGGCACTGTTCATACACTGGCCCAACACTAAGGCCCAGGTCCAAATACACCAAAAGGCCCAATCCAAAGATTGGCCTTCGTTATTCACCGACCTCTTTAGAAGAGGTCGGACTCAACACAGACTTCTTTCCAAAGAAGTCGGGTTCAAGAGATAGCTGGCAGATAACACTTATTCAAATAAGTAACTGCCCCTAAAATCTCTCAACCCACTTCTAGAAGCCATATCCCAACAATCCCTAAATAAAGGGACGGTTATCCACCTAAAAAGGTGGCACTACTCCAACGGTGGTTATTGGATCACCACTATAAATACCCTGACACCCCTCAGGTATCTCTAAGTTCCAATACTCTCTAGACCTGCTCACACCCTTGCTGACTTAGGCATCGGAGTGTCTTTGCAGGTACCACCCCCATTCGTTCATACTCACAAGTCGGACGGAGGCCCCCAAGACGCAGACCCGTTCGAAGGCTTCCTTCCTCAGACGATTGGGCCAACCCAGTGAGTCCAGCCCAACAATCTCCGGTTACCCATCGTAACACTTTCATTTTAAATAAATTAATTTTTTTATAATTTTATTCTTAAAGATTTTTAGTTATCATGAAATGTTTGTAAAATGACTAGTATATAAACTTGCAGGAAAAAATAATATATATACAAAAAATATAAATTATACATTTTGTCTCTAATGTATCAAAATTCTTTAAAATTATAAAAAAATAAATTTATTTAAAATGAAAGCAATGTGATTAAGTGTAATTTATTTAGATGTAATTAAAAAATAATTGAATACTATGTACAGTAAAAAATTAATATTATTAAAAGATAGAATTAAATTAAAATTTATTTTTATGTATCATTTTTGTCCCTAACGTTTTCGTCTTATTTAAGCCCCTAACTTTTTAAAATCGTCTTAATTTTGTCTCGTCGTCAATTCTGTTAACGAATCTCTAACGGCAGGACAACATTGAGTCAATTTTAAAACATTAGGGACTTAAATAAGACGATTGAAACGTTAGGGATAACTTTGAGACTTACCCCAAACGTTAAGGATAAAAACGATACTTTACTCAATAAAAAAAATAATTGCGAAAGTACTTCGCTACGCCTAATAAAAAAATTTATATAATGGGAGAAACTTAATGGATAGAAACAAAGTCTGAATCTTTTTTGTTTTAAATTTATAGAGAAGTGCTACGTTATAATAAAATATCTTTCCTTTTTTTTTTTTTTTGAATAAATCTAATTAAACACTTCTTTTAATTTGAGAAAAACATAGCACTCCCGACACATAAGCAGATGCATGGTCAAATTTGCAAATTGGCATACGTACTTTTAATACTAAAAAAATGTAATAAATTCATCACAATTTAAACAACAATTCTATTATGTTACTAACAAAAATTCTACTAATTTTTGTCAATTTTTGTTTATGATTATATTTAATAAAAGTATTTTTGTGAATGTATCTAATAAAAATATCTTTTTTATGATTGTGTCTAATAAAAATATCTTTATAAATGTACCACCTAAATGTGTCTCTTTATATATGTATTTAAAATATAATAATTAATTATTGTTAGCAATAAGTTGGTAGATAATATATTGGTACCTTATACTTTTTTTTTAAACAATCAGCTACCTAAAAAAAATTTTAAAAATATATAATAAATCTAAACAACAATTAGAAAAAAAATCAAACGAAAAATTTTGAAATTGAAACATTTTAAAAATAAGAAGTGAAAACTTTGTTTTTAAACTTGGCCTTGAATTTTTTAAATATAGTATTCTTGTCAGTTAAACTTTCAGATGACGCCTTTAAAAAAGACGAGAAATGAAAAAGATCTATAGCCGAAGAATTATTAGGGAATAGTTTTCATATATGAAATGTATGAGAAAAGTGACATTGTTTTTTGAATCAGAGACAAACAAAGAAGCTAAAAAATAGAAATTTTTTGTTGGTGACATTAGTTACTTGATGTATTAGATGCAATGATAAAATATGTTATAAGATTGTTATTTATCTTCTGCTTTTTAGTATTAGTTAGTTAGCATTTTTTTTTTTTGTTTACAGTATCTTTCAGTCCGATAGATTAAGGACTAATTGGTCGTATATCTAGGGGTGGCAAGCGGGGAAGCCCGCCCCGCCCCGCCCCGCCCCGCCAGAAGCCCGTCATTTGGCGGGCTGGTCCGCCCCGCCCCGCCTAGTGAGGCGGTCCCAAAATCCTAGCCCGCCCCGCCTAACGGCGGGCTGGCGGGCCGGCGGGCTAAGCCCGCCAAATATCCTCTTTTTTTTTTTTACTTTTAACTATTAAATAATATATATAAAGATATAAAAAAATCTCTTTTATTTTTTACTTTTAACTATTATAATTTCTAAAAGTATAAACAAATTATAATTTTTGTATTCATAAATATTAAAGTCTTTATAATTATAAATATTGTTTCCAAAGCAAAATAAACATAATCTAAAACATAATTAACAATATTGTCTCTAAAACAAAACAAACATAATCTAAAACACCCAATTTTCATTTTCATTCTCTTGTAAGTTGGGTTGGGGAAGTTGGATTTTGGTAAAAAAATTATAAAAATACCCCTTGCTAAAAAAATACTAAGCCCGGCGGGGAAGCCCGCCCCGCCCCGCCAAAGCTCGCCAAAACCAGCGGTTTAAGCGGGTTTTTGCTATTTGGCGGTCCCAATTTTCTAGCCCAACCCGCCTTTTTTGGCGAGTTACGCGGGCCGCCCCGGCGGGTTTAGGCCCGTTTGCCACCCCTACGTATATCTGAGCTCTGTATAAGGGTTTGCTGTTGGCTAATGGGTTGCTGCATACATAAAGCAGGATTCGAACCACTGGCACTTGCTTAAGCGAATGAATGAGCTGGCCACTCGACCAATCCAAATTAATTTTGGCATTCTTATATTACTTAAATATACACTCGTAACATGTATGGTTTTAGTGAGATTCATCATTATTAATAATGAGAAGTTCATCTTATCTTCTCAATCTTTTTCTCCTTCTCTCTCTCATCGAACGCATCTTCGCTTCATCCTTATCTATGAAAATTTGATTGAACCACTCCTAGACTTACCTTTTTGCATGGTGCAGTGAGTGTGAAAGGAGTTGGATATTTAGATTTCGATCGAAAACAGAGAAATTTATGTGATGAATCCAGGATTTTATCCATTTCTTCGTCACTTATTTTACCCCATTTCTAACCCTAATTTCTTTCACATTCTTCGATTCTATTTTCTTTCATTCTTTGATTTTATTTTATTTTCTTTTTCACACGTAGACTCACACAACTGAGTTTCTGAGAGCTACCTCAATTCTCGCTTGATACATCAAGAAAGCATAGATTTGAGGGCTCCGATCACGAGACTATGTATGAAAGGTCTTCGATATATTCTTTTAAAGGTTAGAATTAGTGAAATTGCAACCATGACTGATCCGAATCAAGCAAGTCCTATGGAGAATCAAAGTTTCTCAACAACAGATTTGCAAACTTTTGCACGAATGATGAGTCAAATAGCCACAATGCAGAGTTAGATTACTCAATTAGGCAGAACAAGTTTAATTTAAATATGCTTCAAGATCTCTCAAGTCCGTTCTATCTCTACACTGGAAAGAGTCAAGGTACTCCTCTTACGACAAATCCTCTCATAAATTAGAATTATCCATTCATGGTCCTGTTCGGTATGGCTTGCATTGAAGTCTGAAAACAAGTTGCAATTTATAGATGGTTCCCTTCCTAAACCTGAGAGATCATATAGTTCGTTTGAGGCTTTTTGTGCTATCTTTTTCTTTCAATCTTATCTCAGTGTCTAAAGCCACTAACACTCTTCCCTATTAGTTTTTGTTTAATGAAATTCATTGTGAGATCCAAAAACGCAGGAGCTTGAGGATGATTAGCGCTTTTAAACTACAAACAGGGCTGTATATACTAAAAATTGGTAGCATCACCCGACATACATCAGCCACACAGACAAAAACAACTGCCGAAGACCATCCTTTGGCAAGTGCATTAACTAGTGAGATAGATTTAGGTGCACTATGACATAGTAGATTAGGTCATATTTCGTATGATAGAATAGAACTCATGAAAAGGCATTATAACTTTCTTTCCTACAAATTGAAATATGCCCCTATGAGCCATGCCATTTTGGCAAACAAAAGAGACTTTCTTTTTCTTACATTATCACAAAATCTATTTTTTGTTTTGACAACCACATGAATATTTAAGGACCATTGGCAATTCAATCTATTAGCGACCACAAATACTTCCTCACCATCGTGGATGATAAAAGCAAGTTCACATGGACATATTTCATGAAAAATAAAGCTGAAGTAGCTACTTTGATTCCACATTTTGTAAAACTCGTTAAAACTCAATTTCATACCTCAATTTCATACAAAAATAAAATGTATAAGAACTGATAATGGCAAGGAATTCATTATGTAGTCCTTTTATGATTCTCAAGAAATAATCCATCAAACTTCCTATGTGGAAACCCCACAAAATAATGGCATTGTAAAGCGCAAATACTCATATATTCTTAATACGGCTAAAGCCTTAATTTTTGAAAGCAATTTACCATTAAAGTTTTGGAACTATGTTGTTGCTCAAGCTATTCATGTTTTAAATAGTGTTCCTTCTAGCCCTCTACATGCCAGGAGCCCTTATCTTATTTTGTTTGATAAATTGCCAATCATACAACATTTTAAAACGTTTGTTTGCTTGGCATTTGCTCAACCTTGAGTAATCACAGAACAAAACTACAGAAGAAAGCTCGAAAAGCCATATTCTTGGGTTTCAAAATGGGAACCAAAGGTTTCATTGTACTAGATATAATTACAAAAGAAATTTTTATTTCAAGAGATATCATTTTTTATGAGCATATTTTTCTATTTCAGCAACATAAAACTGTCTTAGATTCTCTCTTTTCATCTCATGATCCTTATGCTACTACACATACCAAACCTATCTTTCCCATGTCTACACCTACATCATTTCATCTATCACCTCCTTCATTCCACACTCCATCTCATGCACCACGCTTAGATAATTTACTCTCGTCCCATGACACTCACACCCGTGATTCCATTCTAAGGGATCCCACTAATCCTAACTCTATTTCTAGGAAGATATTGTCAACATCCCTAAAAGAACCTCACAACCTCATGACCCCCAAACACCACTTAGAAAATCCAGTAGAATCTGTAGACCTCCTAAGCACCTTGCTGATTTTCATTGTATGCATGTCACTACTATGCCAAACACTTCTAGCATTGTTACTCCATCATGTCCCAAGCAGCGTCTCTCACAAGTTCTTTCATTCGACAATCTCTCACACAAACAAAAAGAATTCTCTCTTGTCATTGATACCATTATTGAACTAACTAGTTTTGAGCAAGCCATTAAATATGATTGTTGGAAGAATGCAATTAAGGATGAACTTCAAACTCTAAAGAACAACAAGACTTAGATTATCACTATACTTCCCAAAGGCAAGAAAGTTGTTAGTTCAAGACCAAATTGAAGCCTGATGGGTCTGTTGAATGCCACAAGGTGCGACTGGTCGCTAAAGGATATACCAAATGATTGGCTTTGATTACTTTGACACTTATAGCCCGGTAGTCAAAATGTCAACATCCTGTGTTCTCTTAGCTCTTGCTGCTCACAAAGGTTGTTTTCTCCACCAATTATATGTTAATACAGCCTTTTGTCATGGTGACCTTCCGAAAACTGTTTACATGAAAGTGACCCTAGGTCTTTCGGCTCCTCCCAATATTGTATGCAAACTTAAGCGCTCCCTCTCTGGGCTGAAGCAAGCCAGTCGCCAAAAGATTCACAAGCTATGCTTAATTTTGAAGTTCTCTGGTTTTTGACAATCTCGGGCTGACCATTCTCTCTTCACCAAAGGTTCAGCCTCTACCTTCGTAACCATCTTGGTCTATGTTGATGACTTTGTTCTTGCTGACAATGACATGGGACAAATCACTCAGGTTAAAAGCTTTACTCGATGCCAAATTCAAAATCAAGGATCTCAGTCGTCTTAAATATTTTCTTGGCTTTGAAATTGATAGGAGCAAGGAAGAAATCATGTTATACCAACAAAACTATGCAGCTGATCTCTTGGAGGAGTTTGGCTTGACAAATTTGAAACTTGCCACAACTCTTATGTGCTACACTTCTCATATTTTAAAGTCATCTGGTTCTCCTCTTCATGATTTGACTCCCTATTGTAGACTTATAGAGAGGCTATTGTATTTGACCGGCACTTGTCTGGACATTAGTTTCGCTGTCAACAAACTCAGCTAATACTTAGATTGTGTGACCACCGAACACTTCAAGGATGGTTTGCACATTTTGAGGTATATTAAGCAAATTCTAGCCAAGAGAATCCTCTTCTCTTCTAGTTTAGACCTTCACCTCACTAGCTATTCTGATTCTAATTAGGGAACAAGTCCCAATACACGCAGGTCGGTGTCTGGGTTCTGCTTCTTCTTAGGATCCTCGATTGTTTCTTGAAAGAGTAAAAAACAGGTCACAATGTCGCGCTCTTCAGCTGAGGTAGAGTATAGAGATTTGGCTCTAGCTACTAGCGAAGGACGTTGGTTGACCTATATCCTTCATGACTTTTAAGTACAACTGGAAAAACCTATCTCTTTCTTCTGTGACAACAAGTCAGCGATCCACATTGTGTCAAATCCCGTCTTCCATGAACGCACCAAATATATCGAGATCGATTATCATACGGTTCGGAATCGTATCCAAGATGGTTCCTTAAAATTTCTACCCATCCCTACCTCTCAACAAATTGTTGACATTCTTACAAAGAGCTTAGCTCCAAGTCCATTCACAAAGTTTCAATGCAAGCTTGGCATGTATGATATCCACATCCCAAGCTTGAGGGAGATTGTTGGTGGACATTAGTTACTTGATGAATTAGCTGCAATGATAAAATCTGTTAGGAGATTGCCATCTTGGCACAATTAGTTATAGTTTTGTTATTTATCCTCTGTTTTTTAGCGTTAGTCAGTTAGCATTTTTTTTGTTATTTATCCTCTACTTTTTAGTATTAGTTAGTTAGCATTCCTATGTTACTTATATATACACCCGTAACATGTATAATTTTAGTGAGATTCATCATTATTAATAATGAGAAGTTCATCTTATCTTCTCAACTTTTTTCTCTTTCTCTCTCTCTTACCAAACACATCTAAGCTTCATCCTTATCTATGAAAACTTAATTGAACCACTCTTGAACTTATCTTTTTGCATTTTTAGGTTAAAAAATGCTACAAATTCAACTATCTCTTCTCCCTAATCTCAAATCAATTTTATTAAATAGAAAGAAAGGGCAACAAGATACCATACCAGAAAGAAAAAAGTCGGTATATGTAAGGTCGTAGAAAGAGCGGTTAGTGGCTAAGGAAAAGAAGAAGAAGAAAGAAAGAAAATTATTGAATTCAGGTATTAATATTAAAAAACAAATAAGATAATCAAATAGAATGAAAATTAAAAAAGACAAAATATTAAGATATTTAAATTTTAAATTTTAAAAGCAATAGAGGAACTGTAGAATTAATAATTAAACACTATTAAAAGAATAAACCAAATAGGCAAATATGTGTAGAAAAATAAATCAATGAAACTAATAAAGAGCTCGTGAAGAGAGAGAGAGAGAGAGAAAACGCACGGCCAAGAAGAGGAAGAGGGGTGCCTCGTCGCCGTTGCGCTCTGCCACTGCCACCGATGCTTTTAGTCCTCGGTGCCACTTCTGGTCCTCGCCGCCGCTACGCGTCCTTGCCGCTGGTCCTCCCTTGGGTTTCGATTCTGTTTCTAATTCGTTCTACTTCTGTTTCTAATTTCTTCTGCTTCTGATTTGATCTTCTGCTTCTGATTCTAATTTTATTGTTCATTATTTCTTCTGCTTATAATTTCTTCTACTTCTGATTTGATCTTTGATCTCTTTATATTTTGTTCTTCTGATTTTATTGTTTTGTTGTTGGCGCTGTGATGAAGAAGAAGTAAAAGACGCAGAGATGCTTCTGATTCTATTTTTTTATTCTGTTTCTTATTTTGTTAATCCATTATTCTTATACTTCTGTTTCTTCTGCTTCTGTTTTTGATGCTTTTGATTCTGCTTATATTTCTGCTTCTATTTCTATTTCCAATTTTGCTTCTGCTTTTATTTTTAATTATGCTTATGCTTCTGTTTCTTCTATTTCCAATTCTACTTTTGTTTTTGCTTCATTGTTGTTGCTGAAGAAGAAAAAAAAAAGGAAGAGATGACTTTATTGTTGTTGCTTCTGATTCATTCATTGTTGTTGCTGAGTATTTTGGTGAAGAATGAGAAGGATATAATTGTCTGAAAGACGATTTTAAAATCAGCTCAAATATTAAGGACGATTTTGTATGCAAAAAAAGGTTAGAGACGAAAAAATTTTTTGACCTATACGTTAGGGACCAAAATTGTACTTAATCCTTATAATAACGATATAAGATTTATCAAAATCCAAAAGAAAAAATTTATTATAACATGTTTTTTATTATCTTGTATTATAACTTGAAAAACTATTTTTGGTGTGAAAACTTGAAAAACTTATATTAATTTATTTTTAGCTATGAAGTACGAACATTTTACTGAGTTACCGTATTTATGTGTCGGATACATTTTAGACCTAACACTCATCGACACTTGTCCAATACGTGTGTTTGTTGTGTCTAATCGTATCTTAATAAAAAATAAAAAAATTTACTCTTGACACACTTGAACACATCTAAATACCATCACGTGTTAGCGCCCACAGCGTTATTCTTAATATATATTCTTGAAATAAATTTAAAAATAGTATATATTATTATTATTAAAACAAAAAATATTTTAAATACTTTATATAATTAAAATAAGACTTTAAAAATAATTAAAAAAATTAATTTATATTTTAATATCAATAAAATATCAAAATATCATTACGATTTATGTAAAAAATACTTTATATTTTATATATATATATGTCCATATGTCTTATAAGATTTTAAAATTCGTATGTCGATATATTCCATATCGGATCATATTCCATGCCTATACCAGTGTCTATTCGATATTCTTTTTTATTTCTCATCAAAGGAATTACATCCTCTTCCAAAAAGAATTACATCTTCTTTTGGAGAATCTCATTGCTATTATCGAGACAAGAATGCATCATAGATTTTTAGTTATAAGAGGCCCATTGCCCATAAAATAGGAAAAATGTAGAGTACAAAATTCTGTGGCCCATTAAAGACTTAATTACAAAAAATTACCAAAATATCCCCAACTATATATATCTCAAACCCCACCCTTCACAGTTCACACTCAATTCCTCCCTCAGAGACTCTCAGTCACTTAGTCGCAAACCCTAGCAGGTATACTCTGACCCTCGCCGCTCGCTGCCGGCTGCCCGTTGCCCACCGTCCTCGCCGGCAACTCTCTCTTCTCTCATCCCTCGATACTCAACGGTATTCAAATTGAATTCGTTGAATTTGTTTGTTTGGTTTAGTAGGGTTTTAGTTCGAGCTCCCCCGCTGCAAAATACAGTTTTGTTCCTGCAACTGTTTAATCGAGTTTCCAAACCATGGCAAGCACTAAAGTTCAGAGGGTTATGACCCAACCCATTGTACGTTTCTCACTCCTCTTCTTTTTTTTTTTTTTTTTTTTGTTGTGTGTTTTAAAGTTTCTGTTTGACCTAACATCTTTCCTTTTCGCTTTTCGCAGAATTTGATTTTCAGGTTCCTTCAAAGTGTAAGTCCTTGCCTATACTCAGTAGTACCTACCTCTATTCCTGAATTCTTCTATCCTTTATATAACTTGATTTTTCTTGATGTGAATGGTGTTTTTTTTTTTTTTTTTGCAGAAAGCTCGCATTCAGATTTGGCTCTTCGAACAAAAGGATTTGAGGATTGAAGGCCGTATCATTGTGAGTGCTTCATACTTAATTGAAGTTTCTTTTTTTCATGCGTACTTAATAAAAAAAAGTTTTTTGCGGACTTTAAACTGTTTTGCGGATATGATTAATGTGGATTCGGATTGTGATTGAGTCTTCTATAGATTAATGGTGATGTTGTGCTGTCTTTTAAATTATGCAAATTCAGTATTGTTACTAGTTGAGGCTAGATTATTCTTTACAGTGACTTTTAAATTAATGGTGAATTGACGAGGTATTGAAAAACAGGGATTTATTTAAGGTTTAATTATTCTGTTGGTTCCTATAGTTTTGCGAAATTTTCAATTAGGTCCCTGTACTTTTTTTTATTTCCTTTTAATTGGGTCCTTGCATCAATTCTTTTTTTTCAATTAGGTTCCTCTTAGCAGTAATTGGCTTAATTTTATAGGGACCCAACTAAAAAAAAATTGGTGCAGGACCTAAATAAAAGGAAAAAAAAGTGTAGGAATCCAATTAAAAAAAAAATTGGTGCAAGGACTCAAAAAAAAGGTATAGGGACCTAATTGAAAATTTCACGAAACTATAGAGACCAACAGAGTAATTAAACCTTTATTTAACACATTCAAACAGCATCAGTTGGAAAATTTGGTTGTACAATTAAAACAAAAAAGGGCAGCCCGGTGCACAACCATCCCTGTTAACACAGGGTCTGGGAAGGACTGGACCCAAAGAGTGTAATTTACGCGGCCTAACCTGAGAATTACATCATTGGCTATTTCCACAGCTTGAACCCGTGACCTTGAGATTATATAGAAACAACTCAACCGTTTTCTCCAAAGCTTCCCTTTGAAAATTTGGTTGTACAATTGAATGAATTTAAATGAGATGATAAGTTGGTGTTGAATCTATCTAGCGCATTTTATATAAAGGAAGATCCATTGTATTTGTATCTAGAGTAAAGGACTACAGGCTTGTGTTTTTGGCATAGCAATATAAAATGTGCTGTGGTTAGAATTTAGAATCCAATCTCATCTTAATTTTAAACAGGGTTTTGATGAATACATGAATTTGGTTCTGGATGATGCTGAAGAAGTGAATGTCAAGAAGAACACCAGAAAAACATTAGGTATGCTAAAGTTTCTCAATTTTTTCATTTTTGTCTTGCTACTTATTCATGCAATTTCTGAAGTATATTATTGTTCTTATTAGGGAGGATCCTTCTTAAAGGAGACAACATAACTTTAATGATGAACACGTAAGTGAAATTAAAATTCATCTTTCATAGCTCACATGGTTCACATTTCTATCTGAGTGAGTTAATTTTCTCATACAAACGTCACACATGAATTTCAGGGGAAAATGATGATGAAGATGAACACCCAGGGTGTATTGTAAACCATACATTCCATTCAGCAAGTGGACAGAATTATCTTTCATTTTGTTAATCGCTATGTCACTTAGAATTTTGAATATGCGGTGTGAGAATGGTTGTTATGTAGATTAGATTTTCTTGCACTAGATGAATTCTTAGTTCAGCGACTTTCTTTGCTGTTCTACCTGTTCTGCCTTCTTTATGCATATATCAATATCTTATATTACGATTGAGTAAATGACACCAATATCATATATATATATATATATATGATTTCTAAGTTTCCGTTCGCATGCCTTGCAGTGCATGATACCCTCAAGACCACTAACTGCAAGGTTGAGTTAATTTCGCACAACAATAATTAAATACTACTATTATAATTTGTGACAAAAATAATAATAAAAATAGTACATTAAAAAGAAAATGATGTATTGACTCCTTTAATTTAATTTCTATATGAATGTGTGACTGATGACTGCATCTCTCTAACAGGCCAGGTTTGAATATCCGAGATTCCACTAATTGCAGACTAAAAGAAAGAACAAAAAAAAGAGTAAACAGTAAACACATTGTATTCTGAATAATATTCCAAAATAGTCTCCAAATATTACTGCCATTAGAGGTGTTGGAATTAATAATGTACCAAAAAAATTTGAATTATTTTGACGTTGATAAAAATGCTGTAACCTGTAAGTTTTGTTATTGATAAAAATGTCTTTTAATTATTTAAAAATTGGATTTTAATATAATTTTTGGTAAACACGATTAGAAAAATGAAATATCTTTTATCTTTAAAATTTGGTAATTTTTTACTAAGTATATACTTTTTTCGTAATTTTTTTTGTCAATAGCCAATAATAATTTTAAAAAATAAAAAAAAATCTAAATAAAATTTTTATTCAATTTTTTGTGTGTATTTTTTAAATAATTATTTAAATATTTCTATAAAATTTTGGATCAAATGTATACACAGTTTCTCAGATACAAAAATGATTGTCACATTTTCTAAATAATTTGAGAGCAATTCTTGTCGATAACAAAATTCCGAGACATTTTCGTCAACACAGATAATTTGAGTGCAACTTTTGTGGTTTACCCTAACAAAGTTTAGGAGTCTGCAAGTGCAACTACCTTTTGTTGCCACATCATTCTTTCACTCTGCCCTACTTTCCTATGTGATGGCAACTTAGACATGGTAGCCAACTAACCATGGCCATTGTAGTCCCCCAAGAAGAAACCTATGTCTTATTTTTATCAGACACTTATAAATGGTTCGACACTTGTTCTTGTCATATTCCAGTCTTGTGAATGAATAAAAAGGATATAGAAGGGGACTAGTACACTCTGAAAACTAGTAGTATAATATGCAAATCCCAAGTATATACAACAGGTAACTGGTATTCACTTTCATTCAGACATCTTTGTACAATAACTGGTATTTTGGAATTCTTTCAGGTGGGAGAGGGCAATTCACAATAAGCTTCCCTTTCATTGCTCCTCTAAATATTGCCTGCAGTAATGTTCATCACCATTTCATCAAATAATGAAAAGGTCATACATGGTAAATAGCTGGAAGCACACATTTTCAAGTAGAAGCTAATCTAGCATCCAATCAATGTACTACTTCATAGAAGGCAAGAGAGAAAAAAAAATGCAACTCAAATTAGGATTGTAATGCAAAATTGGATTCTACAGTGATCAAAGGGAAATGGAAGGAGAATATCCTAAGGAGTTTTTCATAACTCACCTATTTAAATTCCTTTGCCCCTTATTTGGTTTCCCACTATATCCCCCAACCTGACAGACCAAGGACTAATCCGTCACGGATCAAACCTTGGTCAATGCGTTGTTGCATGCACAAGGCGGGATTCAAACCCCTGACATTTGCTTAAGCGAACTAGTGAGCTAACTACTAGACCAACCCAACTTGGTTTCCCTTGACCCTTATTTAACTAAGTTTGCACCCCCTAATTGAGCCTATTGGACTAGAATCATACCATTGTACAATTATTTATCTTCATGGCAAGAGAGATAAGACAAGAAAAATAGATGAAAAACATCTAATACTCAACATCAGTTTTGCACAAGCTAAGCTTAATACTAGTTTAAAGCTCAGAGAAACCACTTATTTTTTCAGAAACAAGTTTTGAAGTACCACGCCCTTCCAATCCTAATTTTTGTTTATAAAAGGTAAGGGGAAGGTGGTAGAGACATGTTCACAAATCACAAGTGGTTATGTTACTTAAGGCAATGGCATCCTATGTTATTCTCAATAACATATCAATATCTACAAGACAAAGATCACTTCTCAATTGAAAGACCTCAAATAGCCTTTGGACAGAATATTAATGAAGTTTAAAATGGCAAGAATTAAGAGAGAGAGAGAGAGAGAGAGAGAGAGAGGCATGTAAACAATGATAAACACTAGATATCTTACTATGTCTTTTTCTGCATATGAACCGACCATTTGTTACTACTTTAACAATAATCAGTAAATGTCAATGATAAACGACTGGCATTTGAAACGATTTACAATCATTTTAATCAGATCCAAGATTCGCATAAACAAGGATATGTAAGTATGTACCTCTACAACATCAATGAAATCTTGCTTTCTGTGAAAAGCGCCAATCCACTTAGTGTGATCTGCAGTCCTATATGTAACAGAACAAAATGTCAAAATCTTAACCACAAAATTTCTTGATACAAATCCAAAGAATTGAGGGGGGGGGGGGGGGGGAAAGCCTCTTCTACAATACTGAAAATCTGAAATGACGAAATCATAAACGCTATATTACTTCTGGAACTCTAAGTAAACTTTCATAGAATAAGAGGCTAGAGAATACAAAGAAGTAGTAGTATGCCTTGACACCAAATATTGCACTTAAGAAGCAGACATTTAATTGTACTCCAAAGATAATATAAAATTTCCTTAGAAACAGGCATATATGAGGCACCTGAAGAGAACATATCATTTCCAAATTTCAAACTTCCAATCAGCTTCTCAATTCTCAGTTTATCATTCACAGCAAGTTATTTGTTAAAAGGATATATTGATCATACATTACATACCAGCAAAATAGCCCCGAAAAGAATGATGAAAAAAAAAAAAATTCTAATCCGACAATTACCAATGCACATAACAAATCAATCAGTCTAGTTCACAGCATTTATAAATTATTTTTGGCAGGTTTAAACTGAAAAAATATGGGTTAAGATACTTTCCAATGGATACATAAGTCATAATCATAAGTAAATCATGTAACACAACACAATCATAATCAGATGAAGCAACAAACAATTGAAGAAACATGCAACACAAAAGTGTAAAAACTCAAACCAAAACAAAGAAGTAAACTACTGAATCAAATCATATTATAAAAAAGTTAGCAGCATACCCAGAATCCATTTTCATGTGATGGGCATTGAAGAAGAACACCGTGGAAGGAATCAAAGAAATGTCAAAATACTTGACATAAACCTGAACATCCTCCGAGTCAACATCAACCAGTGCTACTGTTGCGAATTTGGACACATCCCTCACAGCTTTAGAAAGCTGCATCAAACAAACCAAAAGAGTTAAATACCAAAATATAATCAAATATATAGAATTGGAAAGTGTAAAAAAGAGAAGCATACTAACAATTTGATCAAGTTGGAGACAGACAGAATCGGAGGCACGACCGAAGCGGAGGACAAGAACCTTGTCGATGGTGTCTCTGATGATGGAATCAACCTCGTGCTTCTTTAACAATGTTGTTAAGAGGTAACTCATTCTCCTTCATCCCAATTCTAGTTTTGGAACATCAAACCAAACAAAATCAAAACCCCAAATTAAAAGTTCAATAAGAGATGAGGCAAAGCTCATGAATCCAAAGGTATGACTGTCAGCCCGTAGTTCAACCATGGTTAGATCAGAATAACCGTTTTATAATAAATATAATTATAATTAAAAAATATCACTATATTGTAATTTAAATATTAAAATTACACAAATTGAAAGTATGACATGAACCAAAGTTATAATTATAGAAAAGCATACATAAGTTGGCGGAAACAAAGTTCTGAAGCATATAAAAATATTCTTTTGTTTTTTTTTTTTTTCATGCTTATACACTCACAGAGATCCATACTAGGATGGTGATGTTCATGTCAAAACACAAGAACAAGAACCAGCAGTACAAACCAAAAAAACCAGAAACACATCAGGGCCTAAGAACATGTATGCTACACCAACCCGATAGATAAGCATTAAGATCAAGTAAACAAAAATATTTAAACCCCATTGTTCAATTAGAAGCAACAATTTTCAAATTTATCAAACGAAACATAAAATCGACTCACATATATATCAACCGGAAAAAGTGAATGGCGAACGCACGGCGGTTGGGGGAAAAGAATGACAGAATAGTGGCTGGCTACCTGGAGAAGAGAGGTAGAGAGAAGAAAGATAAAAGGGTTCTTGTCCTATCATTAGAAATACCCCTCTTCTAAACGGCGTCGTGTTTGCAGGTTTTAGAAGACCAGCCGGATCCTAATTCGGTTCAAAAGACCGACTCTCAGCTGGTTTTCCGCCTCAATTCCTGTCATAGCTGCGAGAATCGAATTGGTGATCAAACCGATCACACTGCTGATTTATTGATTTAATTGGTAGATAAATTGAATTGATAAAATCGATCTTATCTAAAATAATTAAATTTTAAATTCGCCAAAGAGTAATAGCTCAAATGGCATAGTTTTTCCATACTCAATTAAGAGGTTGTGGGTTCGAGTCTCATATCTTTGATAAAAAAAAATTAAGTTTTAAATTATAAACATAACTAATATAAAATTAGTTAATATTATTACAATAATATCTTAATTTGAGATGATAAAAATAACAATCCATAAAATA
Organism: Arachis hypogaea; assembly: GCF_003086295.3. Classification (NCBI taxonomy): domain Eukaryota; kingdom Viridiplantae; phylum Streptophyta; class Magnoliopsida; order Fabales; family Fabaceae; genus Arachis; species Arachis hypogaea. Next base: position 19,534,153 of record NC_092047.1, read on the forward strand.
TATTAAATTATATATAATTTTTTTTCATAATAAATAATTTTTATTTTATTTTTATATTAAATTGATTATTTTTTTATTTTAAAAATTTATTAATTAATTTATACCTATTACATTATATTATTCATGTGTAAATAACCATGTAATTTATTTATCTAAAATTATTAGTCCAATTGAAATTGATAAATAAAAATTATTGTTTATGGTCTCTACAAAACAAAGGTTTCATTTTTAAAATTTATTTTTTTTAAAAGATGAAATAATTAAACAAGTCCAACCATATCTAATAAAAAAATAACAATATCTGTTGGTCTGACAAAAAAAAGGGGTCCAATTTGATCAAATTTTTTTTGAGTGTGGGTTCGAATCCCACCTCAGCCGAACTGATTTTTGATTCGATCGATCTGACCGATCAATTCGGCCCAATTTTCAAATATCACTTATATTTTTATTAAAAATATTAATAAAATACTATTTTATTAATGTGCGGATTAAATTGATATTCGTAATTTTCGAATTGGATTCAGATAAATACTGCGAATATATAGATCAAATCCGATCCATGAGTATTATCTAGAATAGCCATTGGTTTTCGGTTCAATTGATCTGACCGACCAATTTGGCCCAATTTTTAAATATTGAACTTGAGACTTTCAATTTATTTTAAAAATTCGACTTTGATATTAAATTAACTAGAAATAAATTAGGTTAAACCGGTCAACATGTATACAATTAAGCGCAATTTAGTGGTTGCTGCAGAATTTTCTAGTTTTCTGGTTCTGTCGTATCAATTTCCGGTCACTAGAACTTTTGATTTATTTGACATTTTGAGTTGTTTCTAAAAATATTTTAAAGATCTGTTAGCCTATTTTAAGTGAGTACAAATTTTATATCCATAGCTATTTTGTAGAGTTAGTTATGTCTCTTGGAAGTTAGGTTATTTGTCGGAAATTTCAAACCAATTTAAAGAAACAGGGTAGCACTTCCAATTGTCATTTACTTAACCAAACGAGGTGCTATAGACCTAAAACTTGTTTGTCCTAAAACTTAGGAGTTTTGAGTGTATCCTTACTAAAATCTGGAAGTAACGGATTAGAATTGTATATATCATAAAATTTTCAAAAACAGAGTTGCTTTCTGTATTTTTCTGAATCTTCTTAGGTGCAACAGCAGATTTTTATTAAGTTTGTTATCAAATCCAATTCTAATCCAAATACGGTAAAAATTTGATTTCGATCCAGAGGGTATATCCATATTTGGCAGTATACATGACCTTAGTTAAATGAAAAGATAATGGTAGACTTTTTCCAAAAAAATTAATGTTAAATGGTGATGCGGAGGGTTGTGTAATTAAATGGCGATGCGGAGGTACGTATAATAAAGTGGCAATGCAGAGGTACGAGTATGTAATTGATGATGTGGAGGTATAATGAAAAGAAAAGAAAATGAAAAACAATGAATGAAACAAAAAGTTGAGAATTATATATTGAATGGGCTGCGCCGAATTGCTAATGCGAAAGTGCCCGCCTAACTGATAGCTTAAGGTTACTAATGCGGGAATGTTCGCCTAACTGATAGCCTGTTTCTTACTGTGATGCCAAGATATCCTAACTAACATGGGTTCGCCCATGATGATAATTGTGCCTGACTGACACGGTAAAGAAACCATATTCGGGGTTCGCCCTGAGTAACGTCAGGTTGCAGGTAGATAATCGACGCATGAGCTCATGGCCTGCACTAGAAACAGGCATGCATCATCTTATTTGCGAACATGAACTTTCTGTGAATTATTTATTGCCATTTCTTAATTGTTTATACTATTTACTTGTTGTATGTATATTGGTGCCCTGTGTTTCTGTGTTTGTTCTTTTTCTGTTTCATGACAACTTAGACATAAAGACCTTAGGTTTCCTTTTTATCTTGCTGAGAACTCTAGGTTCTCAGCCTTCTTTTCCTTCTTCCCCCTCCCCAGATGGGGTTGGCAGAGGAGTTCTATGAGTTTCGTCTTATTCTGACCTATGAGGACCCGACGCGGGACGGAGTCTTCAAATGGAGCATGCTGTGGACCTGCATTTACGTTTCCCACGAGCCTGAGTTTCACATTTCTGCAGCGCCCTTTTTTGACTTTGGCATGCCGTATGCGTTCACGTTATCTGAGTTACACCTAGTTGGAGATTAGTCCCCTTCTTCTCACCCTCTTTTCTTGGTAGGACCACACCACGATATCCCTCTCCTGGATTCTTCGCACGCATATGAGACCAACTTGGACCTTGCGCAGCACCTTCTTATTTCTGTACCTCAGACTGAGCCCATGGAGTCCGACGACCTTCTGGAGTTCGTGGTAGCAGCCATGGAGGCCAACCCTTTGGATGATTTTTCCGTCTGGAATGATGAGTCGGAGGAGAACTTGGAGTCCAACGAGGAACCTCCTCCCGAGGGATTTTGGGCCGCCTTCCAGGAGGATGTTTAGAGGTCACTCCAGAGTTAGACACAGCGGATCTTCTACTCCCTTTTGATGATCAGTAGTATTACTTTTTTCTCACTTTTGTAGTACTTTTAGAGGGGTAGGACCTCTTAGTAGTTCGGTTCCAGTTTAAGAAACCCGTGTGAGGGTTGGGACTGACTTCCTCTTTTGTATTTGTATATATAACTTGGTGTAGTACTTGATGAAGAGAATTTTGTATGGTTTAGAATTTCACAAATGAAATATCGTTGCAAGTATAGTTCTAAACCAACAAACAATTCTTTCATGCAAAAATTTGTTTGTCACAAGTACAAACCCCAATAAAAATAACCGAAGTATTCAAACCTCGGGTCGTCTCTCAAAGAAATTGCAGGGAAGTGTTCTTGTTATTGGTTATGGGACGCATATTTTGGGGTTTTGAATAAGAGACATGAAAGATAAATTGCAAGAAAGCAAATAAAGCTCAAATAGTAAAAAGGTCTTGGCAAGTGTTGATGGTTAAGGATCTATATCCTTGTCACTAACCACAACATGATAATTGTAAGGATCAATCCCATTAAGTCATCCTCTAACGAATGGAGGAAAGTCAAATGAGCTACATCTATCCTAATCCATAAGCCCTAGCCACTCACTAATTAACTTAGTGAAAGCTAGAGTCAATGGATACCAATTATCAACACTTGGACATTAGCAACTCAAGTTCACCTAAGTTACCATCCCAAGCTAAGAACACAAAAATCTACTCTAACATCCTTCCAAACATTTTGTCAAACACTTGGAAGGCATAAAAGGAAGATAAAATAAAATTGCAAGATATGTAAATCTACAACTACTAATTGCAAGGAAATTAACAACAACAACTCAAATCAACAATAAAGGAAATCAAACATAAATTGCATTAAAAGGAAAATAGAAGGAACAAGAGTGCATCAACAACAAAGTAAACAAAGACAAGAAGTGAAATGTTAAACTAGGAAAGCAAAGGTAAAGGAACAAGAAATTAAAAAGGAAAAGTAAATCAAAGCATGAATTAAACCTAGATCTAATAAATCCTAATCTACATCTAACCTAATTCTAGAGAGAAGAGAGAGCTTCTCTCTCTAGAAACTAACTAAAGCATGATGAAAACTCAACTATGTGCTCCCCCCTTGACTCCTCTTGAATTCTGCATGTAATAGGCTCGGAAATGAGTTGGATCTGGGCCTGGGAAGCTCAGAAATAGCCCCCAGCATTTTTACTTTAATGAGGTCACGTGCGAGCTGCGACGCGTACGCATGGGTCACGTGTACGCGTCGATTGGCATTTTGCTTCCCACGCGTACGCGTCATGTCACGCGTGCGTGTCGGTGAATGCACTCCAAATCCTTAATTCTCCATGATTTCTCCACTTTGCATGCTTTTCTCTTCATTCCTTTGATCAATTCCTAGCCTTTTCAATCCTGAATTCACTAACAAACACATCAAGGTATCTAGTGGAGTCAAAAGTGAATTAAAATTAGCGAATTAAAGGCCTAAAAAGTATGTTTTCACTCTTAAGCACAAATTAGGAGAAAGTCATGAAACCATGCTATTTCATTGAATAAATGTGAGAAAAGTTGATAAAATCCACTAAATTAAGTACAAAATGTACCACGAAATAGTGGTGCATCAAATCTCCCCACACTTAAACCAAGCATGTCCTCATACTAAAATCAAGAAAGAGACAAAGGGTATCAATATTTATTAAATGCAACTATCTAAATGAATGCAATTGCTTTGTCAAAATAAATCAATTCCCAAGAAAATATATAAGCATAAGGGCTAAAGGTATTAACAACCAAGCCAAACCCACAATTGAATTGAGTTATTGAAAGTTTTATGAACTTGCAAGAAAAGTGATGATTCTAGGTGAAAACATATAATTGAGCAATCGAACCCTCACCGGATGCGTATCCGCTCTAATCACTCAAGTGTATAGGGTTGATTCACTTAATTCTCCCCTAATCATGCTTTCCAAGATTTGTTTTTCATCTAACAATCAACAATTATTTCATGCATGCATACAAATATCATGACGTCTTTCCACAAGGTTGTAATGGGCTAGGGTCAAGGTAGGGTGCATATGGTTAAGTGGACTAGAATTTGAATCTTTGATTAACTTAAGCTTCCCACATAACCTATATGATAACCTATACAATTTCAAAGCTAACCTAACTACCCATTCTTCACTTATTCACATACTCATGCATTCTTTTCTTGATCATGACTCATATGCATTGATTATTATTTCACTTCACTTTGGGGCATTTTGTCCCCTTTTATTACTTTTCTTTTTTTTCTTTCTTTTTCTATTTTTTTTCTTTTTCTACATATATTTTGTTCTTTTTATTTTTCTATTTTTTCCTTTTCAAACTAAAATATACACAAGAGCATCAATGAATATGGTTTTACATTTAGTTAACACATAAGTATGTACCCAATTCCCAATGTTTTCAATAGAAATACAAAACTACCCTTTTACCTCAACCAATGTCCCAAGTTTTCCCACACTTAAATGATACACACTCACTTAGCCTAAGCTAATCAAAGATCTAAATTAAAGACATTTATTGTTTTTCGCTTCAAGGCTTGTAATGTGCTAAAATTAAGAACAAGAAGGTTAATCGTATGCTCAAAATTGACTAACAATGGAAGATAGAAGATAAGGCTATTTGGGTAAGTGAGCTAAATGAAACAATGACCTCAATCATATAAATGCATGTATACACAAAATAATGGACATAAAGAATCAAACAAATCAAAGATTACAATCACAGAAAGAGAATAATACACACAAGAATAGAAAATAGTAGTTATAAGATGTAACCACATAATTAGGCTCAAATCTCACAAGGTTGTGTGTTCTTAGCTCAAAACATAATCCACAATGTATAGTTCAAGCAAGTTGGATGAAAATTTTTATCAAATCAATTGGGATGCCCTATAGATAAGTTTCTTGAAAAATTTCATTATTTTGACTAAGCTTATTATATGTATGCAAAGTAAGAAAATACAACAAAAAATCCTAAAAGGCCTAAAATGAAATGAAAAAGTGTCTGGATTAGAGATTTGTCACCCAAAAATGCCGACTGGTCGGACGACCTCCCCACACTTAAAAGTTTGCACCGTCCTCGGTGCATTCAAAGATGAACAAGGGGGACGGCGAGTTGTCGAGTTGCCACCTTCAGCTGGTAGGTCAACCGGTTGCTGCATGTTCTGTTTTCTGCTTCTGTTGTTGCTTATAATGACTCATCCTGAAAATAGAAGGCAGGATAGTGAGAAAGTAAATGCAAGAGTAGGGAAGCATATATTGTTGGAATGAGGTAAATCCCTAGAATGAAGTGAGTGAGTTTTGTGTGACATTAAGGAAGACTAGGTGTGTGAATTCTAAATTAGGTGCCCTTTAGAATACACATACTATCATAGAGAGCTATGTCACAATTACACAAAGAAAGTATGCACTTCACTCATTCTAGTATGCTTGAGATGCTCTAAACTCGTAGGTTAAGACAACCAAACAAGCAATAAAGAAGCATGAAAGCATTCAAGCCAAAAAACATATGGATGCATATGATCAACAAACACAATGCATTAAGATAAATGCACAACATCCATCCAGAAATTGCCTAATCAAATAAGAGAATTCAAATCACATGGTGGCCAAATCATGCAATTCAAAAAAAATTAAGAAGCTTGAAGGCAATTCTCATTCTCTTAGTATGCACAGTTGTTCAACAAAGAAATTCAAAACCAAGTAGCAAAATATAACCTCAACAATAAAATCCAACAATGACAATTAACAACAATGATGTTAAACTGACATCGCATCAATAATCAGCAGTAAGAGATAGTAAACAAGATTAACAATCCAACACTTATTACAAAAAACAAAAATTAAACAAAAATGAAACTAACTAAATTGCTAACTAATTAAACTAACTAATGGTTGATGGTGTATGGTAGTATTGGATGATGGTGGAAGAAGGGAGAGAGAAGAGGAGAAGAGAGAAGAATGAAAGAAATGGAAAGAAGATGAGAAAATAAAGTGATGAAAGAAGGCTATCCACGCATGCGCGTGGAGCGACGCGTACGCGTGGTAAGGTGAAATGGGAGTGATGCGTACGAGTGGGTCACGCGTACGCATGATGGATTATTCAGAGAGGCGACGCGTACGCATGAGGTGACGCGTACGCGTGGGTAGGCTTGTGCCTCGCGCACAAAGTTGGCATGAAGTGGGCACGACTCTCTGGATTTTGTATGGAGGTGGAATTTTTGAATCCACGCGTACGCGTGGGTGACGCGTGCGCGTGGATGGTCAAAAAACTTAGGGTCACGCGTACGCGTGGGTGACGCATACGCGTGGATGGTGCTCTATTTTTCAAAATTTTCGAAGTTCTTGCACCAAACCAAGCATTCCAAACCTCCAAACAGCTACCAAAACACCATAAAACCTTATTTAACATACCCAACTACCAACTAAACTCAACAAACCAATCAAAACATGAAATTAAGCTAATTTTACCAATATTACAAAAGAGACAAAAAAGGAAAGATGTTACCATGGTAGGTGTCTCCCACCTAGCACTTTTATTTATTGTCCTTAAGTTGGACTTATGGGGAGCTCCTCATCAAGGTGGCTTGTGCTTGAATCCATCTTTGAACATCCACCAATGCTTGGACTTCCAATAAGCTTTATTATTCAAAATTAATGGCACCAAGCCTTGATGGAGTTCCTTACAAACCATGAGCTCCCAAAATTGATTCTCCTTGTGTGATCCGGGATCCCACACTTTGTTTTGACACCCGTCTTCAAGTTGATTCTCATTAGTCCATCCGGGTGCTAAGCAAGATGAATTCTCAATGAAGTGCCAAATTCTCCTTCTAGACCCACCTAATTGAGCACTAGCCAAACCTTTGTACCTCATCTTTGATGTGTCAACCAAAATGAGATTTGATTTGCAACGCCAACCACGAAACATCCTTCTTTTGCACTTCATCCCACAAAGTTCCCTAAGTTGACCATCCGTTTCAAGCAAGTCATATTTGAGTGGGACAATAAAGCTAATAGAGATGAATTTCACCCACTCAAATGTAGGAGTAGATGACAACCTAGTCAAAGAAGCTTCCAAGGATCTTGACAAAGCATATTCAACTCCCATCCTTCTTTTTCTAAAGACCTCCACCTCTTCACAAGATTTTTCAATTTCAATCCTTTGTTCATCAATTTCATCTAACTCTTCTCCATCATTCAAATTATAAATGGGAGGGTGAGAGAAATCTACCTCCACAACACTTTCAAATTCACTGGGAGAAGGTTCTTCAAGTCCAAAGGATTTACCACCAAGAAGTTTTGATGCTTGATCTTCATCACCAAGGAAACTCAATTCTTGTTCTATCTTGTCCAATTCTTCATATGGGATATGCTTTAGAGGTTGTGCACTTTTCTCCTCAACATCAAATTCAATCTTCTTGGAGGGTTTTCTATAACTTCAGATTCCCATGGAGGTTCTGCATCTCCTAAGTCTTCAACCACTTCTTCCTCTTCTTTAACAACCATAGGTTCCTCCAATTGTTCTAACACATAGCAACATTCCTCATTTTCCACCGGAGTTTCCAATCTCTCCTTCATGCTATGCTCTTCATTTGATTCTCCACATGTGGCCATGGGAGCGCTTTGAGTGTTCAAGCATTGGGAGGCCAATCGGTTTACCACCACATCTAAGGTGGCCGTGAATTCTAGCACCTCCCTTTTCATTTGATCTTGCCCTTGAAGGATAAGGTTAAGGGGTTCATCCATTGGAGATTGAGGTGGATAGGATGATTCATCATTTTGGAGAAAGGGTTCATCATAGGAAGGTAGTTCTTCTTGGTAACAATATGGAGGTGGTGTGTATTGAATTTGTGGTTCTTGGGAGTATTGATGTTGGAATATGGGTGACTCTATGGATTTTCTAACATAATGGTCACAAGGATGAGGGAAGGGTGATTGGTTATATGATGGATAAGGGTCATAGGAAGGTATTTGGTAAAAAGGGGCTTGTGAGAATAGTTGAGGGTTATGTTGAGGATGAGGTTCATAGGCATGTGGTGGTTGTTGACAAGTGCAATGAAGATTACCACATCCATTAGATTGATATGCATAAGGAGTGGAATTATACCTATACGAAACTGGAGGAGGTTATTGCCAAGAAGGTTGTCCATATGCTTGAGGCTCCTCCCACCTTTGATTATCCCATCCTTGATGCACATTCTCATTGAAATTTCCACTACCTACAACATAGTTTGAACCAAACTCATAGCCAAAAGGGTGAAAATTCATGATAGCAAGAGCAAATGAAAACAAAATCAAATAAGAAACAAAGAAAACTAAATCCTAAAACTAGCAAAAACTAACAAAGAGACAAAAGGTAAACATATTCACAATATTCACATATATACAATAACCAATAACAAGGCACACATTTGCAAATCCCCGGCAACGTTTTGATGAAAAGAATTTTCGTATGGTTTAGAATTTCACAAATGAAATCTCGTTGCAAGTATAGTTCTAAACCAACAAACAATCCTTTCATGCAAAAATTTGTTTGTCACAAGTACAAACCCTAATAAAAATAACCGAAGTATTCAAATATCGGGTCGTCTCTCAAAGGAATTGCAGGAAAGTTTTCTTGTTATTGGTTATGGGACGCATATTTTGGGGTTTTGAATAAGAGACATGAAAGATAAATTGCAAGAAAGTAAATGAAGCTCAAATAGTAAAAAGGTCTTGGCAAGGTTGATGGTTAAGGATCTATATCCTTGTCACTAACCACAACATGATAATTGTAAGGATCAATCCCATTAAGTCATTCTCTAACGAATGGAGGAAAGTCAAATGAGCTACACCAATCCTAATCCATAAGTCCTAGCCACTCACTAATTAACTTAGTGAAAGCTAGAGTCAATGGATACCAATTATCAATACTTGGACATTAGCAACTCAAGTTCACCTAAGTTACCATCCCAAGTCAAGAACACAAAAATCTACTCTAACATCCTTCCAAGCATTTTCTCAAACACTTAGAAGGCATAAAAGGAAGGTAAAATAAAATTGTAAGATATGTAAATCTACAACTACTAATTACAAGAAAATTAACAACAACAACTCAAATCAACAATAAGGGTGTGTGTGGTTGGAGGTAATACAAGTGTATTCCCAGGAATGTTGAGATGGGAATATCTTATTCCCATGTTTGGTTCAAGAGTTAAAAATTTATTCCTGGGTATATTTTATTCCCTGGAATCAAAATCCCACTCATTTCATTCCCATATCCTCCCTAGGTATTTCTAATTCCAATGGGAATGGAATGTTAATAATAAAGTAAAAAGACCAAAAATACCCTTGTTAATTTCACTCCAACCCTTCTCTTCATATTTTTTTCAATTCATTTCAAACAAAACAAAACCCTAGCAGAGACCCCTCCTCCATGAAAACCAATCCCTAACGAGGCTTTTCTTCAAATTCACGGAGGTTCCACCGGCGTCGGTGCTACCTCGCCGCCGATTTCGATTTGCACGACCACTGCGCTCCTTATTCTAGAAGAAAATCGTTCGCGTTCGTGTCATCATCACAGCTCACGGTTCCTATTCGTGCTTCCTGTTCGTGTTCATCGTCTCGAGTGGTGCTTGCTGTTCATGTCGTCTCCTTCGCTTTTCTCCCTCCCCGCGTCTCAGCAATAGCCATCAAAGAGAGTTTAATTTGTCTTCTGTAACCTTGTTCATCTTTTTCAAGCACAAAATCTTCTTCTTCAGGTAAGGATCTTTTATTTGTTATTTATTTATTTTTCCTGAACTATGTTTGTGCTATAATTTATTGGCATGAAGGTTTGTGCTAGGTTTAAAATATTTTGTCAAATAGTTGATTCATTGCTGTTAATCTTATTGTTGATTGGTTTGTGATACTGAATAAAATATATGGTTCTTTGAAATGCAATGTCATTAAGGAAGCATAACAAGAGGTTCTTTGATGATTACTACAACACTCAAAGCCCTTTGAAAAATGAAAGCAATTCTTTTTTGAAATTGGAAAAGGCTTTTTTTTTTTACCTTTTGATCAATGTATATATAAGACAAAGAGTATTGTGAATTGAATCAAAGGTTGAATGCTGAGGTTATAAAATAGAGTTGTGTTTATTTTTTTCTCTGTTGATTCTGTTTTCAGTCATATGCTGTAACTTAGAATTGTTATTATTTTTTGGTCTGCATTATGAAATTTTGGGTTTGATTCTTGTGGCATAAGGATTCATAAAGACTGTGGAGTAAACACGCTAGTCCCTTTGCTTTGTATTCTCATAGCTTGTTCACAGAACAGAGTAGGATGTGGAGGAGCATGAATTGCTCCAGAGAAAGACTAAAAAAGTAGTAGTTACAAGCTAACATATTAGAAACAAATAATAATTATATAACCTCTTATCAAGGACTAGTAATCATTCAAGTGTAACTGTGAGAGTAAATAATAATAATAATAATAATAATAATAATAATAATAATACCATCCAAAGAAAGGATTGTGTCTTGGCCCCTCCCAATTTCGTAATCTTAATTAATTATAACATTACATAAGTGTGATCATGACCTTGCACCCTGTAGCTTTCTCCTTTCATATCCAACAATTCTTATTTTCGGTTTGGTTTTATTTTCAACTCCTCACTAGTCACTAGGTTTGTTCCTTTAGAATTTTCAATAAAGGCATATACATAGATAGATAGATAGATAGAAGGGTGAAAGTGAAAGCAGGTAGAGAGGTTAATTAACAAGATAGATATATGGATGATGCATTTGATGAGGAGTGTGATTATCTATTCAAAGCTGTTCTGATTGGGGACTCAGGGATTGGGAAATCAAATCTGCTATCAAGGTTTTTGGGTCTGTATTATAAAATTTTGGGTTTGATTCTTGTGGCATAAGGATTCATAAGGACTGTGGAGTAAACACGCCAGTCCTTTTACTTTGTATTCTCATAGCTTGTTCATAGAACAAAGCAGGATGTGGAGGAGCTTTCTTTGCTTTAAACCCTTGTGTTAAATTTCTATGCTGTTTGACTAATATTGTGATTCATCCTTCATCTATTTAGAAGAGAAAAAAAGAAAGCAGGAACAAATAAAAGAAGGACAGGGGTAGAAACTTTATCTTTATACAACTAGCTCTAGTCCACCTCCAATTAAACTCATTTATATATCACCAACACACACCCATAGGGCCAGAATGAATAAGCTACTAGAAGTGATTGAGTAACTTTGGGAGTAAAAAAGTTTGATTTGAATTGAGGAAGTAAAATGACTATGCAACGATGCAGCAACAGCAAGTGAAGTACGTATGATAATGAACCAAAAAAAGCAAATAAGCATGCATTCATTCAATTTTTCTTTCCATGTATTTTCAATACTATCTAACTTTTTATATTGACTCCTAACATTCCTCATAATATATATTATATATGATCACTTCCCATTCTCTTTCTGGGAGTAATTAAGCATTTTTACAGTCGGTAACCTACTTTAATTTAATAAACCAATTGTTAATTTGCTTCTGATCTAGCCCTGTTGACTTAGCCAGTTCAATCTTGTCAGCTTCCTGGAAGCATCAACAATAGTTAATGTGTCAATGACTCATTTTGTTGTGTTTGTGCTTAGGTGACTATTTCTATTAACACTAATGAAGATGATATTGTAAACCGTTGGATAATTATTCATAATAACATTTTCAAGATGTGTTCCTTGAAGTAATCCTCTCGTGTTTAATTGATTTTTTTGAATTTCAGTAGTAATCCCTCTTAGCTAATATATATATCATGTGTTGTGAGATGTTCTTTTGGCTATTAATTTTATTTTTTAAATGATAGAAAAAAGTTTACATAAAATAAATAAATAGTAAAGTCTTCTAACTAAATATTTTAATATTTTTTTTGACAGAATGGATCCCAAACAGAAGATGAGAGTTATTGCCTGCTTGATTTTACATTTCGAATTAATGAATGACCTTATGGTTAAGTTGTTGATGATTTGCTATGTTTTGATTATATTACAATTGAAAAAAAAGAAAAGAAAATGGAATGATAGTTACAATAGGCAAGTAATAAGGGATGTTAGTGTCGATAGGATTATTTATTTTAGTGATCTAGCATGTATAGAAAACACAAGAATGGATAGATGTGCCTTTCATGCATTGTGTAACATGCTTAAAAATGTTGGAAGGTTAGAACCAAGTAGGAATATGGGTGTGGAAGAAATGGTTGCCATGTTTTTACATATTATAGCACATGACGTCAAAATTAGAGTAATAAAGAGACAATTTGTGAGATCTGAAGAAACAATTAGTAGGTGGTTTAATGATGTATTGCTTGCTATTTTGAGATGTCATAATCTCTTACTGAAGAAACCTCAACCATTTAGCCAGGATAGAATGGATGAACGATGGAAATGGTTCAAGGTAATTTATCTTGCTAATGTTATTAAACCTAATATGCTTGGTGTGCTTTAGAATTGAGTTAATTGATCTCTTTTTTTGGATTGTAGAATTGTCTAGGAGCCTTAGATGGTACTCATATCAAAGTCAATGTCCTTGAGGCTGATAAGCCTAGATATCGAAACAGAAAAGGTGACATAACAACCAATGTGCTTGGAGTGGTTGCTCTTGATATGCAATTTATCTACGTATTGGCGGGTTGGGAGGGTTCAGCTGCGGATTCTAGGGTATTGCGAGATGCACTATTTCGTAATGGATTTAGTGTTCCCCAAGGTATTTTTATTGAGACTTTAGTATGTTATCAAAGTAACTATTTGATCTTTCATTAATTTTGTTCAATTTTATATGTTATACTAGGTCATTACTACTTATGTGATGCTGGATACATGAATTGTGAAGGATTTTTGGCACCTTATAGAGGACAAAAATATCATTTGAGTGAGTTTAATCCACATAATCAACCCAGTACAGCTCAAGAGTTTTTTAATATGAAACACTCACAAGCTAGGAATGTCATTGAAAGGGCATTTGGAGTATTGAAAGCAGGATGGGGAATTTTAAGGGGAAGATCATTTTATCCTATTAAGACTCAAGGAAGAATTATAACTGCTTATTGCCTTTTGCATAATCATATTAGAAGAGTGATGGTTGTGGATCCTATTGATGAGATGGAAGATCAAAATATACTTGGAGTAGATGGTGAGACGATCCACCATATTGAGACAAGTGATGCTTGGGGTAGATGGAGAGATCAACTTGCACAAGAAATGTGGAACCAATGGAGGAGAAGACATCACGCTCGATAATTATAATAATTTTTCTATGTATGAGGCTATCTGTCGTAACGTTGATTTCATTTTGTTGATGTGTTTGTGTTCTTGTATAAGAGTTGTGCATGTATGCTTATTAGTGCAAGTAATTTTTTACTTTTGAGACTTCTTTGTAACTTTTATTTGGATAATAGTAATGCTTTTTTAGTAAATTTAATTGTGATAATATTAATTTTAATTAAAGATATTTGTTATTAAGGGTATTTTAGTAAATTTAAAAAGATTAGAATCGATAATAAATTTAATTAAACCTATTTTTATTAAGGGTATTTTAGTAAATTTTTTATTAGAAGTATTTTTGTAAATTCAAAATGTAAAAAAGTAATAATTTTAATTAAACATATTGTATTAAGTGAAATTTTGGAATCAATAATAATTTAACTAAAGATATTTGATATTGGGGGTATTTTAGTAAATTTAAAAAAAATTAAAATAAAAAATAATTTTATTTAAATATATTTGATATTGGGAGTATTTAAGTAAATTTAAAAAAAAAATAGAATCAATAATAATAGGAATATTAGAAATATGTTAGTAATAATTATTTTAATAATTATTATTTGATATTAAGAATATTTTAATAATTTAAAAAAATTTAGAATCAATAATAATTTTAGTTAAACATATTTGATATTGGGGTATTTAAGTAAATTCTAAAAAATAAAATCAAGAATAATTTTATTTGAACATATTTAATATTAAGGGTATTTTTAGTAAATTTAAAAAAATTAGAATCAATAAACAATTTAGCTAAAATATTTGATATTAGGGGTATTTTAGTAAATTCTAAAAAAATTAGAATTAATAATAATTTTAGCTAAACATATTTATTATTAGGGGTATTTTAGTAAATTTATTATTAGAGATATTTTGTAAATTAAAAAAAATTAATGTAAAAAAAATAATATTTAATTAGCTTTATATTTATTTTTTAGTCATTAATATTTTAATTTGAATGAGTAAGGGTAATTTTGACATATTACATAATATGACCAAGAAATTTAAACTCAACCAAACAAAAATTTATTCATTCCTAAGATTATTACATAACATTCCAAGATATTAAATTTTATAAACAAACATAGGTATCTTATATTCCAAGTAATCTTATTCCTAGGCATTATATTCCTAGGAATGACATTCCTAGTAATAAAATTTAATCTTTGAACCACACACCCTAAAGAAAATCAAACATAAATTGCATTAAAAGGAAAATAGGAACAAGAGTGCATCAACAACAAAGTAAACAAATATAAGGAGTGAAATGCTAAACTAGGAAAGCAAAGGTAAAGGAACAAGAAATTAAAAAGGAAAAGTAAATCAAAGCATGAATTAAACCTAGATCTAAGAAATCCTAATCTACATCTAACCTAATTCTAGAGAGAAGAGATAGCTTCTCTCTCTAGAAACTAACTAAAGCATGATGAAAACTCAACTATGTGCTCCCCCCTTGACTCCTCTTGAATTCTGCATGCAATAGGCTCAGAAATAAGTTGGATCTGGGTCTGGGAAGCTCAGAAATCGCCCCCAGCATTTTCACTTTAATGAGGTCACATGCAAGCTGCGACGCGTACGCATGGGTCACGCGTACGCGTCGATTGGCATTTTGCTTCCCATGCGTAAGCGTCGCCATGCGACTTCATATTCCACGCGCACGCGTCTGTCACGCGTGTGCGTCGGTGAATTCACTCCAAATCCTTGATTCTCCATTATTTCTCCACTTTTCATGCTTTTCTCTCATTCCTTTGATCCATTCCTAGCCTTTTCAATCCTGAATTCACTAACAAACACATCAAGGCATCTAGTGGAATCAAAGGTGAATTAAAATTAGCGAATTAAAGGCCTAAAAAGCATATTTTCACTCTTAGGCACAAATTAGGAGAAAGTCATGAAACCATGCTATTTCATTGAATAAATGTGAGAAAAGTTGATAAAATTCACTAAATTAAGTACAAAATGTACCACGAAATAGTGGTGCATCAGTACTCGGCTTTTGATAAATGACATGTATCTCCAAGCTTAACTCATCTGTATATTTGTATATATGTATATATGATATTTTCTGTTACCATGTATTTATCTGTGATATGGCTTTAAGTATTAACCTTGCGAGCAACTAAATAATTTTTCATGATAAGTAAGTTAATCACGCTAAACCGATAAAGGCTTATATTAGCATTTATGAAATCTGAGTCTAGAGCCAAGTAGGTCCTTACGACATGTAACACACATGTAACACCCCAACTTTTGACACGTCATGACCAATGCCAAACGTTTAGGTGATACTTTTCGTAAGGACCTACTTGGCTCTAGACTCGGATTTCATAAATGTTAATTTAAGCCTTTATCGGTTCAGCGTGATTAACTTACTTATCATGAAAAATCATTTAGTTGCTTGCAAGGTTAATACTTAAAGCCATATCACAGATAAATACATGGTAACAAAAAATATCATATATACATATATACAAATATACACATGAATTAAGATTGGAGATACATGTCATCTATCAAAAGCCGAGTACTACACAAATTTATATATACAAATACAAAAGAGGAAGTCAGTCCCAACTCTCACACGGGTTTTCTAAACTGGAACCGAACAACTACTAAGAGGTCCTACCCCTTTAAAAGTACTACAAAAGTGAGGGGAAAGTAATACTACTGATCATCAAAAGGGAGTAGAAGATCCACCGTGTCCAACTCTGGAGTGACCTCTGAACATCCTCCGGGAAGACGGCCCAAAATCCCTCGGGAGGCGCCTCCTTGTCGGACTCCGAGTCTTCCTCCGACTCATTGATGCGTGATCATCTTTCCTATATTTTCCTAGTGAATTTGCATCTAATTTGTTGAGTTTAATTAAGAATTAATTATATTTTAGCCACTATGGATGCTATTTTGAGTTTTGTGCAATTTTATTTATTTTAGATAGCATTCGGATGGATTTGATGAAGTTTCTGCAGAGAAAGAGAAGAAACCAAGGAGATGACCAGCGAATACCGACGCGGACGCATGGCTCACACGACCGCGCGGAATGGAGGAGATCGCAATGACGTGATCGCGTGCCTGACGCGAACGCGTGGACTGGAATCTGCACAAATGACGCGAACGCGTGGACGACGCGGACGTGTCAAATGCGCCACATGCAGAAAACGCAGAAAAATGCTGGGGGCAATTTATGGGCTGTTTTAACTCAATTTTCAGCCCAGAAAACACAGATTAGAAGTTGCAGAATGGACAGAGCAAGTAGTCCCCACCCATCAACTGAAGATCTGTTAATTAATTCAAATTTAAATTCAAATCTTAAATTAGAAAAAAGATATTATTTTAATTTTTTGTTTTAGATATTAGATTTTTAAATTTATTAGGATTAGTTATAAAAGGAGGAAGCTTTCCTTCCTTTGTAGAGGTCCTGGGGAGGATCCTATTCCATCCCAATTTACAATCCTAGTTTTCTACTCTGAACTATGAGCAACTAATCCTCCATTGTTAAGGTTAGGAGCTCTGTCTATTTCTATGGATTAATTTTATTGCTTTTTCTATTTTAATTTATGTATGGATTTATAATTTAAGAATTGTTTTCGCTCTTTATTTTATGAATTTGGGTGGAACGGAAGTATGACCCTTTTTCTATTTGAGTTCTTGTAAAATTTGGAAAAGCTCTTTACTTGAACAACAGCTTGAAAATATATTCTCCTAAATTTTAATTATCTGGATTTAACGGGATACGTGACATATAATCCTTTTATTTTTGGGTAATTAGAGTTTTTGTGGCATATAAACTGGAAATTGATCATCACCCTCTAATTGGAATTAATTGACCAAGAAATTGGCTGTTGATGAATTTTAGAGGAGACTAAAAAGGTCTAAGGAATTAGGGTCTAGTCACATATAGTTGCCATAAATTAAATCCTACATGTTTAAATTAGTTAGTAAGAAAAGTTAATCTAGAAAAATAGATAACTCTGAAACCTTAACTATTTTCTCCATATTTTCTTCCCAATTTATTTACTTTACTATTTTAATTTTTGCACGATTGAATATTCAAATACTCTTTTCTGTTTGTCTAACTAATCTTATCAAACACTATTGTTGCTTAATCCATCAATCCTCGTGGGATCGACCCTTACTCACGTAAGGTATTACTTGGTACGACCCAGTGCACTTGCCAGTAAGTTTGTGGGTTGTAAAATACCGCACCAAGTTTTTGGCACTGTTGCCGGGGATTGACTGTAATTAACAACTATTAGTTGTTTGATTGTGATTAACAACTATTAGTTGTTTGATTGTTTAGATTAATTATTTTAATTTTAAATTAGTTCTATTTTATTATTATTAATTTTTATTTTTTATTTTTTGTTTATTTTATTTCCCGTACAGTTCGTTCGCCCCCCTCCTCTTTCCTTTACGTCCTTTTTGCTTTGATCTTTCTTTCTTTTTTTTTTCTTTGGTTCGTTTTTATTTTTTATTTTTTTATTTTTTTATTTTTATATTTTATTTTTATTTTAATTTCTTTCTATTTTTACTTTCTTTTATTTTTGTTTTTTTCGTTTACTTCCATTATTTTATTTTCTCTTTCTATATTTTATTAGTTTTGTTTTTATCTCTAAAAAAAAAAATTTTAGTATTAATATTTTTTTTCCTTAATTTCTGAAATTAAGTTTGGTGTTACCTAGTTGATTTTATTTTATTTTTTCTGTTTATTTTTTTTTAAATTTTCGAATTTTTTTATTTATTTAGTATTTTTATTTTGTTTTACACAGGTTACCTCACAGGGACTTCTCTACACTCTGACGTAGAGAGTCCCATTTTTTCTTATTTTTTGCTTGTGTATGCGCAGGAATAGAGAAAAAGAACATCTCTTAGACTTTGACCCTTAACCTGAAAGAACTTTCAGGCGACGTTTACAACAAGCAAGACTTTGCAAGGCTGCAGAATCCACTATGGCAAATAATAATGCTAATGCCAATGTGGTAAACCGAATGGGGATGATCAACAGAGGAGAGTGCTTGGCTCTTATTCTGCCCCTACTGCGGATCTTTATGGAAAAAGTATTGTGGTGCCTCCTATAACTGCAAACAACTTTGAGTTGAAGCCACAATTGGTCACCCTGGTGCAACAAAATTGCCAGTATCATGGTCTTCCTCATGAAGACCCGAATCAATTTATATCTGATTTTCTACAGATATATGATACTGTGAAGACAAATGGAATTAACCCAGAGGTGTACAAACTCATGCTTTTTCCGTTTGCTCTGAGGGATAAAGCAAAGCTATGGCTAGATTCACAACCAAAGGAGAGTCTGAATACTTGGGACAAGGTTGTTACAGAGTTTCTCACTAAATTTTTTCCACCAAAGAAGCTGACTAAACTTAGGTTAGAGGTTCAGACCTTCAGACAGAAGGAGGGAGAAACACTTTATGAAGCCTGGGAGAGATACAAGCTACTGACTAGGCAATGCCCTCCAGACATGTTCTCCAAATGGACCCAACTAGATATCTTTTATGAAGGCTTGGGTGAGATGTCCAAGATGAGCTTAGATACTTCTGTAGGCGATTCATTGCACAAGAAGAAGACACCAGAGGAGACTATTGAGCTGATTGAATTGGTTGCAAGCAACCAATATTTATACTCATCTAACAGGAATCCTGTGAACTCTGAGACCGCTCAGAAGAGAGGCGTGTTGGAAGTAGAAGCTGTTAATGCTCTTCTTGCTCAGAACAAGCTTATGTCTCAGCAGATAAATCTACTTACTCAACAGATGGGTGGCATGCAAGTCTCAGCTATCAACACTCAAAATCCACCCCAAGATACCTCATATGACATGGCAGGTAACTTTATGCAAAATGATAATTATGATAATGCTCAACCCTCTTCTGAACAGGTGAATTACATGGGGAGTGGTCCTAGAAATCCCAACAATGATCCATATTCTAAGACATACAATCAGGGGTGGAGGAATCACCCAAATTTTGGGTGGAGAGATCAACCTCAGAGACCTCAGAACTTCAACAATAGTTCTCAGGGCGATTTTCAACAGAACAACTATAATAACCACCAATTTCAGTCTCAGCAACAACAACCACCTCAGCAGGCAAAATCTAAATCCCAAGAAGATTCTAAATGGGAGATGATATGAGTTTCATGCAAGAAACCAGAGCCTCCATTAGAAACTTAGAGGTTCAAATGGGTCAAATGAGCAAGCAATTACCTGAAAGGTCTTCAAATACATTCCCCGGTGATACAGTGGTGAACCCAAGAGAAGATTGCAAGGCTATTCAATTGAGAAGTGGTAAGGTAGCTGGTTCTGAGACCAAGGTCAATGAAGATCTAGTTGAAAAGGAAGCTCCAGAGAAGAAGAAGGAAGAAGTGGAGCACGCCCCTCCTAAGCGTGCAGACAACCCATTTCCTGACTCTCTTGACACTTATCCCACCTTACCAAAAGCTCCTGAATACAAGCCAAAGATGCCATATCCTTAGAGGCTTCAGAAGGCGTCCAAAGAAAAATAATTCTCTAAATTTTTAGATGTCTTTAAGAAGCTGCAGATCAACATTCCTTTTGCAGAGGCTCTGGAGCAAATGCCTCTCTATACTAAATTTATGAAAGAGTTGTTGACCCACAAGAGGAATTGGAAGGAGCAAGAAACCGTGGTGTTAACCAAGGAATGCAGTGCTATTATTCAACACACCCTTCCTGAGAAGATGCCAGACCCAGGGAGCTTTGTCATTCTCTGCACCATTGGAGAAGTCGGCATTCAGAGAGCTTTATGTGATCTTGGAGCTAGCATCAACCTCATGCCACTTTCAGTGATGAAAAAGCTTCAAATTGAGGAGGCAAAACCCACTCGTATTTCTCTTCAACTTGCTGATCTTTCTATTAAATTACCTGTGGGTGTGGTTGAAGATTTACTTGTTAAAGTAGGACCATTTATTTTCCCTGTTGATTTTGTTATATTAGACATGGAAGAGGAGGTAAAACCCTCTATTATACTTGGTAGACCCTTTTTAGCTACAGGTAGAGCTCTGATTGATGTGCAAAAGGGTGAATTAACCCTGAGGGTCAATGAAGAACAGGTGGTCCTAAATATTTTTGAAGCCCTCAAGCACCCCAATGATTCTGGGGGGTGTATGAAAATAGATGTTATTGAACCATGATGCGGGCAGAAATTGGTGAATTAAAAATTATTAGAATATATGCGTTGCAAGTATAGTTCTTAACTCGCCAGAAATCCACCGCTCAATTTAGAAAGGTGTCACAGAAAATTGAAATTTAAAATACTGGGAGTATGAATCCCAGGTCGTCTCCCAACGAGTTGCAGGAAAGGGTGCTATTTTATTAATCAGATGTTTTCGAAAAGGTTTGAGTTGAGTAAACAGGAAATTAAATTGATAAAATTGAATAATATAAATAAAAGCCTTGACTGGGAGTTGATTACATGGAAGCCCTATTCTTGATGGAACACTCTTAAGATTAATTGACAATTGAGAGTTATTTCGTTTAATTATCCTTTACTAAGTAAGGGAAGGTAAAACAAATTGGAATGCTGTTCTATCCACAAGTCCCAATCCACTCTTGGGAGGATCGGTGTCAGGAACTAGAGAGCAAACCAACAATAACCCAATTACAATATTTCTCTTGAACCTTCCAACTCAAGGGTTCCTTTCAATCAACTCCCCATCAAGTAGGGAACTACTCACTCATTGTAAAGGTAAAATTCATAGCATATGAAAAGGAATTAAAGAAAGACATTGTAAATGAAAATTAAAATAGGCAATTAAAAATAAAAGTGATCCTTGTATTAAATAATCCTAAGAATATTCCAATGGTAAAATTAAACAAAGCAAAGAACATGGAAGAGTAAACCAAGTAAAGAAAACAAACTAGAATGACGAAGTCTTGATGAGGTAATAACTCTTCTCAGTGTTCCAATGCAAAGAGCAATCGAAAATTAAATTCTAAGAACTATGAATGTCTAGAGAGAAAAAAACCTAGGGGAGGAGTAAAACTAGATCTAAAAACTAAAACTGTGTAGAATGAATGTTGTTCCTGGTTTCTGCATGTTCTCTGGCTCTAGTCTGCTGTTCTGGGCCGAGAACTGGGTCAAAATAGGGTCCAAAATCGCCCCCAGCGAATCCTGCAGATTATGCAGATCGCGCATGTCACGCGATCGCGTCATCCATGCAGACGCGTCATTCGTGCTTTTCCTTGCCACGCGTTCGCGTCGTCCACGCCTCCGCGTCGCTCGTGCTTTTCCAGTCCGCGCGGTCGCGTGAGCCATGCGGCCGCGTCACTGCGATTTCTCCTCTTTCGCGCGGTCGCATGAGCCATGCGGCCGCGTCACTTCTCGCTAGTTATCTCCTCAATTTCTTGTGTTCCTTCCATTTTTGCTAGCTTCCTTTCCAATCTCCAACTCATTCATGCCCCATAAAGCCTGAAACGCTTAACACACAGATCACGGCATCGAATGGAATAAAGGAGAATTAAAATGCATAATTAAAAGTCTCTAGGAAGCAGTTTTCAATCATGTAATAATTTCAGGAAGGAAATATAAATGCATGCTAAATTAATGAATAAGTGGATAAGGATCATGATAAAATCACACAATTAAACACAATATAAACCATAAAATAGTGGTTTATCAACCTCCCCATACTTAAACATTAGCATGTCCTCATGCTTAATTGAAGGAGATAAAGTAAATAAGTATGAACATGCAGAAACTCATGCAATGCAATGCAATCCTATATATGTGAATGCAACTATATGATTCCTGTCCACTTGATCAAAAGTAATTAAACTCTTCAAAACAATTACAAATCAAATTCCACTAATTCTATCATTATACAGTAAGACAGATAAAAGTGCAAGAAGGTAGCTCATGAAAGCAGGGAACATGGAAATTCAAGCATTGAACCCTCACTGATGATGTATGTACGCTCTAATCTCTCTAGTGTATAGGGTAATCACTCTATCCTTCTCTAATCATGCTCTCTAACTTTTGTTCTTCTCCTAACCAATCAACAACAGTTAATATACCCATGCAAACATCATGAGGTCTTTTCAAGGTTGTAATGGAGCCAAGGTAGGTAGGGATACATGTATGGTCAAGTGAGCTTATAAATTGAATCTTTCATTAACCCAAGTGTCAACCCAACCTATATAACTTGCATAACCTTAGAATTCATACCTAGCTACCCAGAATTTCCCTTTTATATTCCATACTCATGTATCAACTTTTTATTTTAATTTTTATCATATGTGCATTGATCTTTGAATTCTCAATTCAGCATTGGGGTAATTTTGTCCCCTTATTTATTTATTGATTTTTTTTAGACATAAAAATAAACATAGCTTATCAATGCACATAGATTTTTAATTCTTATAGTTTCACATGAGTAGGTATCCAAATTCCCATTAAATTATCATGACACATTCCCTTAATAACTTTTGTTCCCACAATTTTCCATATTTAACTAGCACACACAATTCTATCTTAAGCTAACCAAAGATTCAATTTGGGATATACAATTGTTTTTTCGCTTAAAGCTAGTAATGTGGTGAAATATATAACAAATAGGATTTAAAGGCTCAAAGTGGTTAACAAAGGTAATTGAAAAGGGTAGGCTTAATTTGGATGAGTGAGTTTAAACAAATAATGGCCTCAATCATGTGCAAGCATATAAATATAATAAATATTGGACATATAAGATAAAACAAAATATAGATTATAATCATAGAGAAGTAAACACACAAGAATAAAATAATTATGGTTAAATAATGTAACCATGCATAAAGGCTCAAATCCTCACAGGTTGTGTGTTCTTTAGCTCAAACATCATGTTCCAAATACAACTTCAAGCAAATTTATCATAATTTTTTTTTAAATTAGTGAAATTTTGTTCCAAAGATAGAGTCTTAGAAGAAATTTATTGTCTTTTCAATCAAGTAGAGCATGCATGCTGTAGAACCTATGCACAATTACTCAAGAGGGGGGGTGAATTGAGTATTGCAACAACAATGAATCTTTTTGCGAAAGTTAAAGACAATATACAAAAGTGTTATTGTACTAGTATTTTTCCAAGAGCTTAACTCAATTGCTAAGCATTTATAAGGAGCTTTTACTTTCCAATAGACACCAACTCAAATAAATTGATCAAGCTTTTCACCAATCGGACTTAAGCTATTCCTTAAGTACTTACGAAGCTACTTTTCGATCACAATTTATTTGCTCAAAGGTAAAAGACAATAATATTGAAGAGATGAGTTTGGAGAGATGCAAATGCTATTTAGAGTGGTTCGGCACAATCCTTGTCCTACGTCCACTTTCTTTCTCAATCGCTATTGAGAAGTTCCACTATTGCCAAGCTTCAAGGTGCTCGCGCAAAACCTTTTACAATCCGAGTCCTTAGTTTCTAACACCTCACGGTATATGATCACCACTCGTAGACTAACCCACTCCACTTAGAGATACCTTCTCTAAGATTTGCCTTGAGTACTTAGTATACTTCTTTGGTATCCTCACCGACTATAGTGTTTATAACTCTTGACTCAACCTTGGAGATCACACTCCAATTTACAAAGTGTTACAAGAAAACAATTCTCAAAGAATTGTTGAGATGAAATGAGTACTCTCTAGAAGAGTGTATGATTACAAGTTTAGCACTATTGAACCAATTGATATTGCTCTCTCAAATTGTGTATTATAACACCTTAAAAAATGTGTAGAATGAAAGAATATGAACAAGATAGTTTGCAAATACTCACGTATATGAAATAAGGCTTCAATCCATCTATTTATAGACTCCCCAAACCTTAGAAACGTTGGGGAGTTAATGGGATGGAGCCTTTTTGTCAAAACTAGCCGTTTTTTATGTTTTTGAATCATTTGCATCGATGCATAACACTTTGCATCGATGCAAATGTGTCTTTGAAGCTGAAATTTGAATTTTCAGCTAGGTTGCATCGATGCAAACATCTTTGCATCGATGCAACAAGTCGTCGCATGCTTTGCATCGATGCAAGATGAGAGTGCATCGATGCAAACCTTAAAAAATGGCTTAAAATCACTTCAAAATACTTAGGATTGATCTCAAACTTGTTGGAGTCAATTCCTATGCTTTTGTACCTTTGAAAACAAGTTTTAAACCATTTGGCTAGCATCGAATTGCAAGATGTGCATATGATATGATAATCAAAACATTTTGTGAGTGTGTGTTGAGAGATTTAGCAATTGGTTCTTAACAAGAAGTTACCTAAGTCCTAAGACACTATACTTGTCTTCAAAAGTTGTGGACTTGAGTTTCTTGTTGTTGTTGTGTTGCTTTCAACTCTTCATTCCTCAACGTTGAATGTTGGTTGATCTTTCAACATGCTTGTTCATTCAAAAGTTGTTTGTTGGTTTGTCTTTCATGTCGTTTGTTGGTTTGTCATTCATCAAAACCTACGAATACAAACTTCGCATACAAGCAACATGATTTACAATTTCCCCCTTTTTGATAATGACAAACCAATTTTGAGGATATGCATTTATAAATGATTTTGAAAGCAACAATAATGCACTTTGTTTTATAGAAAGCTTTGGAGAAGACTTCACAAAAAAATTTTTTGCAGGAGTTCCCCCTAAATATGTGCATTTGTTCCCTTAAAGGGCGTTTATCAAAGAAAACGATTTAGATATCAAAAAGTTTTTGCTTAGCGGAAGTCTTTTTGAAATCATTGTTTCGCAAACTTATTTCTTCTTTTCAAATCCTCAAACTTCTTCTTTTTCAAAAGTTCAAAACTTCAAATATCCTCAAACTTTTCTTCCCCCTTTTGACATTATCAAAAAGAAAGGAGTTTGAAATGTGTCATAGAAGCATGCATAAAACAATGAATTTTTTTTAAGTTCAATATCTCTATTAATCTCAAGGATGAGATATTCCCCCTTTCAAAAAGAATTTGATTTCCTCTTTTTATATATAACAAGCATGCATAATTCTCCCTAAAGAAGTGAAATATATCAAGGCATGCACATTAACTTAAAATAGGGGTACCAAGCCTATTTTGAGTTATTCACCAAATAAGCATACAAGCATTAATCATTAAACAAAATTATGAAGGAAATATCAAAGTATTTAAACCATAATAGAAATCCTTAGCTTACTAGGAGTTAGTTTAACAATTCATATAATCAAATAAACATAAAGCAATAAAAAGTGACTTGATGAAGAGGAGACAATCAATCTTGGTCTTCATCATCATCATTATCCTCTTCATACGGTAGGTGGATGCCGAAATGCTCATATAAGTCATCAATACGACGATCCAAGCGACCCGTGCGATGATCTACACGAGACACACGACGATTAAGTGCTTCAAGTTGCCTACCATGCTCTACTTCAATCCTTTGGATGTTTTGGTTGATGGATTGTAATTCTCTCATTACATCAACCAAGGAGGGTGGTTCTTGAGCTTGAGGTGCTTGTGGAGGAGCTTGCTCTTGAGGACCTTGTTCATCAACATTTCTTCTTCCCATTTTGTTGAGAATATGAGTGTTGATACAAGATTGAGGTGGTACTTCCTTGGCAATCTCATTTGATATATCAATACCAACATAATCAAAGACTTTAGACCATAGGCAAAGGAATCCTAATCCACCATTCCTATCCTTCATCTTGAGCCTAATCATATGTTGTACTATAAAGTATGGCCAATTAATCTTAATCCCATTCATCATAGCCCACATGACAATCAAATCTTCATCATTTACATTCGCATGCCCGGATATTCTAGGTTGCAATACATAGGTGACTAGATATAACAAAGTTCTATGTTCCGCACTCATTGAATTGCAACTAATTTTGGAGTGAGCTCCTTGTACAAGGTTGAACAAATGCATGGCATTGTCCTTTGAATAACCCCATTCATCAATTGGGGTTTTACCACCTTGAAATAAGTCACCTTGATTTGGCAACTCCCAAATGGTGGCTAACTCATCACCATCTAGCCTATAATCCTTTCTTCCTATCTTGAAGAATAATGTGAAATTTGATTCATCTTCCTCATCAATCTCAATCATGAGTGTACTATAGGCTATGGCAACTAAATCTGGATAATATTTACTCTTAATTTGAACAAAATCCATGAGGCCTTGATGAACTAGAATAGCCTTAAGAGTATCAAAGTTATGAATGACAAGAAGGGTCGGATCCAAATACCTCGGAGGAATTTCCTTTCTTCCGGCAAGCCTTGCCTCATAGAATTGAAGATCTTCATTAGAGGCAAAGTACCTTGCCAAAGGATGATCATTTGGAGGTGGAACCACACTTGAAGAGCCTTTTGACTTCTTGATGGTTCTCTTGATTCTAGGCATTGTGGATGATTTTGTTTTATGGGTTTTGTAGAGGAGAATGTGGGGACTTCAAATATGTAATTTGTTTGTAGTGGGTATCAAAGTTTTGTGAGTTGTATGAAGCTATATGTGAGCTTGTTTTGGAGGTTATGGAGGTTTGAATGTGGGGATATGAGTTGTGAGGTTGAAGATGATGAAAAAGTGGGGTTTTGTTGCTCAAAAATGCCAAATTCACGTGTTTTTGTGCAATTTGGTCGTGTTTGCATCGATGCAATAGGCTTTGCATCGATGCACGTAGCACGTTGTGTGCTTTGCATCGATGCAAAGCTTGGTTGCATCGATGCAACATGCATCATTTTGCCCAAAATCACCAAATTTTCATCCTTTGGTGGTTCTTTCTTCAATCCTTTGAGTTCCATCATTATATACTCACTTAAACCATTATAAACTTCAATTTGTTGATCCTCCATTGTTTATAATCTTCAAATTCTTCAATCTACCTCAAGATTAATCACTCATTCATCAACTCATAAACCTACAAAACAATGGCTAATTGGATATCTCCAATGCTTAAGTTAGTAAGAGATACAAAAATAGCAATATAAATACAATGAATTCAAACAAATCATATTAGGTTAGAATCCAAGATACCAAGTTCATTTCGGATGTTAAAAAAACTTTCTTTACATAAAGGTTTAGTGAAGATGTCCGCTAGTTGTTTACTAGTTTCGACAAATTCAATAACCACATCACCCTTTTCAACATGGTCTCTTATGAAGTGATGTCTAATCTCAATATGCTTGGTTCTTGAATGTTGAACCGGATTCTTGGTTAAATTTATTGCACTAGTATTATCACATTTGATAGGAATGTGATCAAGCATGAGTCCATAGTCCACAAGTTGTTGTTTCATCCATAAAATTTGGGCGCAACAACTACCGGCGGCTACATACTCGGCTTCGGCGGTAGATAAGGCTACACTTACTTGTTTCTTACTATGCCATGAAACAAAAGAGTTTCCTAGCAAGTGACAAGTGCCGCTAGTGCTTTTCCTATCCAATTTGCAACCGGCAAAATCGGAATCGGAATAACCAATCAAATCACAAGTGGATCCTTTCGGATACCACAATCCAACATTTAATGTTCCTATGAGATACTTCATAATCCTTTTCACCGCACTTAAGTGAGATTCCTTAGGATTAGCTTGGTATCTCGCACACATGCATACACTAAACATGATATCTGGCCTACTTGCTGTTAGATAAAGTAATGATCCTATCATGCCTCTATACTTCTTTACATCTATGTTTTTACCTTGTTCATCTTTGTCAAGGTAGCAAGTAGTGCTCATTGGTGTGTCCATTGCCTTAGCATTGTCCATTCCAAATCTTTTGAGCAATTCCTTGCAATATTTGGTTTGGCTAACGAAAGTTCCTTCTTTTCCTTGTTTGATTTGAAGACCAAGGAAGAAGTTGAGTTCGCCCATCATGGACATTTCAAATTCACTTTGCATGAGGTTTGAGAAAAACTTGCAAAGTGATTCGTTAGTTGAACCAAATATTATGTCATCGACGTAAACTTGTACCAAAAGGATATTTTTGTTTTCAATCATGATAAATAAAGTTGTATCAACCTTCCCTCTTCTAAAACCCTTTTCTATTAAAAACTTGCTCAAGCGTTCATACCAAGCTCTTGGAGCTTGTTTAAGACCATAAAGAGCTTTCTTGAGTTTAAAAACATGATTAGGATTTTCATAATCCTCAAAACCGGGAGGTTGTTCAACATATACTTCTTCTTGAATGAAACCATTAAGAAAGGCACTCTTAACATCCATTTGATAAAGTTTGAAGTTATAAGAGGATGCAAAAGCAAGTAACATCCTAATAGCTTCTAATCTAGCTACGGGAGCATAAGTTTCGCCATAATCAATGCCTTCCTCTTGATTATAACCTTTAGCTACCAATCTAGCTTTGTTTCTAACAATTGTACCATTTTCATCGAGTTTATTTCTAAAAACCTATTTTGTTCCTACAATTGTTTGATTACTTGGTTTAGGCACCAATTCCCAAACGTCATTTCGTTTGAATTGGTTAAGCTCCTCTTGCATTGCCATAGCCCAATGTTCATCATCAATTGCAGACTCAATGGTAGATGGTTCAATTTGAGAAACAAAAGCACTATATGCAAATAAATTTCTAAAAGTGGATCGAGTTGTTACCCCTTTCGAAACATCACCAATGACGTTGTCTAGAGGATGATCCTTTGAAGTACGCCAGTCCTTTGGAAGTGCATTTATTTTTGCTTGTGATGGTTCAATTTCTTCAACTTGAACACTATCCTTTGTTGAGCTTGTAGAGGCTTCATTTAAATCTTTTTCTTTGTCTTCACCATTCAAATTTAGTGAATCAAAGTTTTCTACATTTTCATCAAAATCTTTTCTAGCACAACAACGGTTAGTTTCATCAAAAGCGACATGAATACTTTCTTCCATAGTCATGATGCGTTTATTATATACTCTAAAAGCTTTGCTAGTTAAAGAGTAGCCTAAGAAGATTCCTTCATCAGCCTTAGCATCAAATTTGCCTAAGTTATCTTTTCCATTATTTAGAATAAAGCATTTACAGCCAAAGACGTGAAGGTGGAAAATATTTGGCTTTCTTCCTTTGTACAATTCGTACGGTGTTTTCTTAAGAATAGGTCGAATGATAATCCTATTCATAACATAACACGCGGTGCTAACCGCATCCGCCCAAAAGTACTTAGGAATATTAGCCTCATTGAGCATAGTTCTCGCTATTTCTTCTAAATGACGATTTTTCCTTTCAACCACACCATTTTGTTGTGGTGTTCTAGGAGAGGAAAAATTATGCTCAATGCCATTTTCTTCACAAAAAGTTTCAAAAAGATTGTTTTCAAATTCTCCACCATGATCACTTCTAATAGATGATATATGCAAATTCTTTTCATTTTGAATAACTTTGGCTAATCTTTTGAATGCTCGAAATGCATCACTCTTGTTTGCTAGGAACAAGGTCCATGTAAATCGAGAGTAATCATCAACAATAACTAAAGCATAGTAATTGCCACCAAAGCTCATAGTCCTGGAAGGACCAAATAAATCCATGTGCAAAAGTTGTAATGGCCTTGTTGTTGAAACAATGTTTTTGGATTTAAAAGAGGCCTTTACTTGTTTTCCCTTTTGACATGCGTCGCAAAGGACGTCTTTTTCAAAACGTAGCTTTGGTAAGCCAATTACTAACTCTTTAGAGACCAACTTGCTAAGATGGTCCATGTTAGCATGAGCTACTCTACGATGCCATAACCAAGTTTCATCATTTTTACTAACAAGGCATTTCACATCATTTGAGGAAACTTCATCTAGATTAATCATGTATACATTGTCAACACGGTGTCCAATTAGCACAATTTCATTAGTGTCTTACCTTTTTATCAAACAACATTTTGAATCAAAGGTGACTAAGTTTCCTTTGTCACAAAGTTGGCTAACACTAATGAGATTATGTTTGAGACCTTTGACAAGTATAACATTATCTATGGAGGTAGAAGAATTTTTACCAACTTTTCCAACGCCGATTACTTTGCCGGTGTTGTTGTCTCCATAGATCACGTTTCCTCCGTTTGTAGGCTCTATTGCGGTGAATTTTGATTCATCGCCGGTCATGTGTTTGGAGCATCCACTATCAACATACCAATTTGTATCCTTAGCTCCAACACGTACCTTTTCTTCGCTTGCCATTAAGCAAAGATTTGCAACCTCGTCGTCATCGGAGTCGGATTCATCCTCGTTCTCCCATGATATGTATGCTTTCTCCTTCTTCTTAAATTTCTTGTTTTTGTCCTCCTTTTGAAGTTTTGGACAATTGGGTTTAATGTGTCCAACTTCTCCACACTCATAGCATTTTGGTACCTTTGTTTTGCTCTTGAAGTTTTTCTTCATTGCAAACTTATTGAATCTTTTTAATAAGAGTGCAAATTCTTCATCTCCTTCTTCTTCATTATCATCACTCTCTTCTTGTAGTGATGTTGTTTTAAGGGCGAGACTTTTCTTCTTGCTTTCTTCACCTTTTTGTCTATTTAGCATAGTCATCTCATAGGTGAGAAGATTACCTCGTAGTTGATCAAATGTAAGTTGATCATAGAGCCTTCCTTCCACAATGGCGTTCACTTTGGAGTTCCATTTTGGTGTAAGGCTTGTAAGCACCTTGGTCACAATTTGTTTATCATTGTATTTTGTGCCAAGCATGCTTAGGTTGTTGAAGATCTTGGAGAGTCTTTCAAGAGCTTCTTCAATGCTCTCTTCATCTTTCATTTTAAAATTTTCCCATTCATGAACCAACATAAATACCTTTGATTCTTTAACGTGGTCGGTTCCTTCGTAAGTGATTTGGAGTTTATCCCAAATCTCTTTAGCGGTTTCACATGTAGAGATCTTCATATAATCATGCTCGTTAAGTGCACAATGAATGAAGTTGATGGCTTTATCATTCATTGCCACTTTCTTCCAATCATCGTCACTATATTCATCTTCTCCTTTCGGTACTTGCTTTGAGACGGAGACTTCTCCTTCTTTAGCGCTTGTTGTCTTTGTTGGAATGTGATTTCCATTCTCAATCACTTTCCAAATTCTCACATCTTGAGAACGGATCCAAATTCTCATCTTATTTTTCCAATAAGAGTAATTTGTTCCGCTAAAAAGAGGAGGTCTAGCGGTTGAGTTACCTTCACTAGTGTTGTTGTTGTTAAAGCTTGTGCTTGCCATGATCTTTTCCCTTAAACGGTTAAGTCTTTCAAAGGGTTAAGCTCTGATGCCACTTGTAGAACCTATGCACAATTACTCAAGAGGGGGGGGTGAATTGAGTATTGCAACAACAATGAATCTTTTTGCGAAAGTTAAAGACAATATACAAAAGTGTTATTGTACTAGTATTTTTCCAAGAGCTTAACTCAATTGCTAAGAATTTATAAGGAGCTTTTACTTTCCAATAGACACCAACTCAAATAAATTGATCAAGCTTTTCACCAATCGGACTTAAGCTATTCCTTAAGTACTTACGAAGCTACTTTTCGATCACAATTTATTTGCTCAAAGGTAAAAGACAATAATATTGAAGAGATGAGTTTGGAGAGATGCAAACGCTATTTAGAGTGGTTCGGCACAATCCTTGTCCTACGTCCACTTTCTTTCTCAATCGCTATTGAGAAGTTCCACTATTGCCAAGCTTCAAGGTGCTCGCGCAAAACCTTTTACAATCCGAGTCCTTAGTTTCTAACACCTCACGGTATATGATCACCACTCGTAGACTAACCCACTCCACTTAGAGATACCTTCTCTAAGATTTGCCTTGAGTACTTAGTATACTTCTTTGGTATCCTCACCGACTATAGTGTTTATAACTCTTGACTCAACCTTGGAGATCACACTCCAATTTACAAAGTGTTACAAGAAAACAATTCTCAAAGAATTGTTGAGATGAAATGAGTACTCTCTAGAAGAGTGTATGATTACAAGTTTAGCACTATTGAACCAATTGATATTGCTCTCTCAAATTGTGTATTATAACACCTTAAAAAATGTGTAGAATGAAAGAATATGAACAAGATAGTTTGCAAATACTCACGTATATGAAATAAGGCTTCAATCCATCTATTTATAGACTCCCCAAACCTTAGAAACGTTGGGGAGTTAATGGGATGGAGCTTTTTTGTCAAAACTAGCCGTTTTTTATGTTTTTGAATCATTTGCATCGATGCATAACACTTTGCATCGATGCAAATGTGTCTTTGAAGCTGAAATTTGAATTTTCAGCTAGGTTGCATCGATGCAAACATCTTTGCATCGATGCAACAAGTCGTCGCATGCTTTGCATCGATGCAAGATGAGAGTGCATCGATGCAAACCTTAAAGAATGGCTTAAAATCACTTCAAAATACTTAGGATTGATCTCAAACTTGTTGGAGTCAATTCCTATGCTTTTGTACCTTTGAAAACAAGTTTTAAACCATTTGGCTAGCATCGAATTGCAAGATGTGCATATGATATGATAATCAAAACATTTTGTGAGTGTGTGTTGAGAGATTTAGCAATTGGTTCTTAACAAGAAGTTACCTAAGTCCTAAGACACTATACTTGTCTTCAAAAGTTGTGGACTTGAGTTTCTTGTTGTTGTTGTGTTGCTTTCAACTCTTCATTCCTCAACGTTGAATGTTGGTTGATCTTTCAACATGCTTGTTCATTCAAAAGTTGTTTGTTGGTTTGTCTTTCATGTCGTTTGTTGGTTTGTCATTCATCAAAACCTACGAATACAAACTTCGCATACAAGCAACATGATTTACACATGCAACTAACCTATTACTATGCAATTTATCCTATTCTATAAAAGAAAGAAAATCTAACTAAATATCCTAATTTATTGGTGCTAGGGAAGAGAAATTACCTCCGGAAGTCAGGTACTGACCGACCTCCCCACACTTAAGGCTTTGCACCGTCCTCGGTGCCATCTGTCAGGAACAGAGGTGGGCTGGTAGCAGTATCTCCACAGTCGGGACCATCATGGCTCCCTTTGCTGGTAAAGGAAGTGGAGTCCGGGGTGTCTGAGTCCTTGAAGTGTCCCTTGAGTAGCTCCTTGAGGTGTTTGAATCGGCACTCGTTACGGCGCTCTCTTAACTTCGCTTTCTGTTCTTGCCGATCCAACCTTTTGATTATCTGCTGGAGCAGTTCATCAGTTGTAGGTGCTTGTGGTGTTGAAGAAGGAATATCTTCAACTGGAGCAGTAGGAAGGCTTGTAGTGGCTGCTGAGAGTCTGAGGTATTTCCCATTAGGGACATACTGATCATCCTGTGGGAGCATGGCTTTGGTGTCCCCAGCTCTGTAGGAGACTCCGGCTGCTGAGACAAGATCTGAGACCAAGGCGGGAAAAGGTAAGTTGCCCGCAATTTGTACGTGTCCCATGGCATTCCGGATATGTCTTGGTAGATTCAGAGGCTGGTCTGTAAGGATGCACCATAGTAGAACGGCCATGTCTACAGTGAAGGAGGACTCGTGAGTGCTCGGAAAGACGTAATGGGACATGATCTGTGCCTATACGCGAGCCTCTAAGGTAAGTGCCGAAGCCGATATTCCCTTAGGGCAGGTACGATGGTATCCGTAGATCCAACAACTGCCAGGTAGTGCGATAACTCTGAGAACAGCTTCCCAGTCAAATTGGTACATCTGGCGCTTGAGTGCGGCTTCTTGAAAGGCGTCCAATCCTTCTGGAATAGGGGGAAGACTCAAAGCTTGTTGAATAGCCTCTTCTGTAATGGGGACTTGCTTCTGACGAACAAAGACAGACTGCAGGGTAGGCAGGTGGAAGTTAGAGTAGAACTCGACTACCCAAGAAAGATTGACCTGCCTTGGTTGTCTCTGTAGGAAACCCCATTGTCTTTGTTTAATTTGCGGCTCAACAAAAGTAGCAATATTGGGCGGGAGGATAAGAAGGTGTTCGTTGTTATAACTCCTTTCAGCCAGGATGGGGAACATATGCTCACAGTAGCGATTGGAAAATCGCGCAGTGTCCTTTGCTTGAAAGGCTTTCTCCTTTTCATCAACCTTTATGATCCTCTTAACTCTTTTTGTTGAGGGCTTGACTACAGTTGAAGAAGGCTCTGCCACTAGTGCTCTTTTAGTTCCTCTCCTTGCTGGGGGTTTGGGAGTAGCTTTCTCTTTTCCTTTCTTGGTGGCCATCCTGAAAGGGGAAGAGAAAGTAAATTAAATTCAAAGAGATATATAGCAAGGAAGAGAACGAAAAAGGATGGTTATAAATGCACATTAAAAGGTAAATGATGTTAACACACGCTCATGAGTACATGTGAAAGAGCATTAATGGAAAATAGTTAGTGCATATGATGACAAGTGAATGCAAGGTGTTTATTGGCATGCCGGCAAAGGGCATGAGTAGCATAGATCAAGCATCACTTTGTAGCAAACCATCACGTTTGTATTGACAATTAAATTCAATTAATATAATAGTAAAGGGAATTTGTGAAAAGCAAGCATTGAATAGTAGAATAACATAGAGAAGTGCATAATGCCATATGGGCTTTTTCACAAACACATAGCATGCATGGTAAATAAAGTATAGAAAGTATTAAAGTGAACATGCAAGCAACCCTTTAAAGAAAATAATATATAATTGCCAAATAATTTGCAACAATCCACAAGCATCTAATGAAGAATAGTGACTCAAATAAAATTCTAACACCATGTAAAAAGGAAAGAAGAAGAAAGAAAATACGAATAATGAAAAGAAAAAGAAAAGAAAAGAAAATAACATATAAAATAAGAAGAATGATAGAAAAGAAAAAGGTGAAGAAGAAAATAAAACCTTGTTAATGGAGGTGAGGGAGAGAGAGTGAAAGGTGAGATAGAAGGAAGAAGGGAGGAGGAAGAAATAAGGAGGGAAAAGAGAAAATAGGATTTGGAGAGAAAAAGATATGATATTTGGCAAAATTAGGAAAACTGTGCGCCGCAAGCGACGCGATCGCATGAGGCACGCGGTCGCGCGACTTGCGCTGAAGGTGATTGACGCGGTCGCGTCGGTCACGCGGTCGCGTGACCCTAGTTTGTGCTAGTGGCGCGAGGGTTGCCTCACACTCTCACAACTCTCTGTTCAAACTTACTAAATGCCAAATTGTAGGTGACGCGATAACATGGGGCATGCGATCGCGTGAGTGGGCAGTTTATGGGGTACGACGCGGCCGCGTGAGGCACGCGGTCGCGTGAGGGGGACTGCGCGTCCAGCACCACTCTAGCACAACTTTCAGCTGTGCACCCTTTCTACGTCGAAAATCAGGGCACGCAGTCGCGTGGGGCACGCGGTCGCGTGGGAGGTCATTATGCCCATACGACGCGGACGCGTCGGCGACGCGGTCGCGTGGGCTGATTTGTGCCACTAGCACTCCTCAAGCCACGCTCCAGCGTGACTCTCTGTTCGTTTTTATTTTTCTCCCCTGTCCTTGCGACGCGGACGCGTCGCTGATGCAGTCGCGTCGCGTGGCATTTTTCTTTTTTTTTTTTAATTAAAAGTATGTAAATGCAGATGCACGAAATATACTAATAAAGAGAAGAGTTATTGGATAAGAAAACTAAAAATAGAGAAAAGAACGATCATACCATGGTGGGTTGTCTCCCACCTAGCACTTTGCTTTAACGTCCGTAAGTTGGACGCTCCACTAGCTCAGTCTTTGGCTATGTGGGGATCTTCCAAGAGGAAGATCTCAAGTTCCTTGTCTTTCTTCCGCTTTTCGCCATGGTACAGCTTTAAACGATGTCCATTAACTTTGATAAGCTCCGAGCTCAAAGGATGGCTAAGGTGATAAACTCCGTACGGTTCGGCCTTCTCTACTCTGTATGGACATTCCCATCTTGATCTCAACTTGCCTGGCATGAGCCTCAGTCGAGATTTGTAAAGGAGGACTGAGTCCCCAGGTTGGAACTCTTTCCTCTTGATGTTCTGGTCATGTACAGCCTTCATCTTCTCCTTGTGTAGTCTTGAGTTCTCATAAGCTTCTAGGCGAAGGCTCTACAGTTCTTGCAGTTGCAACTTCCTTTTAGCTTTGGCTTTCTCAATTCCCATATTGCACTCCTTGACTGCCCAAAAGGCTTTGTGCTCTATTTCCACCGGGAGATGACAAGCTTTTCCATAAACTAAGCGAAAAGGAATCATCCCAATAGGTGTTTTGTATGCTGTTCTGTATGCCCATAGTGCATCTTGTAGCCTGGTACTCCAGTCTCTTCTATGAGACTTTACTATCTTCTGCAAGATTCGCTTTATCTCTCTATTTGACACCTCGGCTTGCCCATTGGTCTGAGGATGGTATGCTATTGCAACCTTACGAATTATCCCATGCTTCTTCATTAATCCTGTTAGTCTCCTATTACAAAAATGGGTGCCTTGATCACTCACGATTGCTCGTGGTGATCCAAAGCGACAGATAATATGGTTTCTCACAAAGGAAACAACAGTGTTAGCGTCATCAGTGTGGGTAGGAATTGCTTCCACCCATTTGGAAACGTAATCCACAGCTAACAATATATAAAAATAACCATTGGAATTTGGAAATGGACCCATGAAGTCAATGCCCCAAACATAAAAAATTTCACAGAAAAGCATATATTGTTGAGGCATTTCATCCCTTCTGGATATATTACCAAATTTTTGGCATGGGATACAAGTTCTACAAAATTCAGCAGCGTCTCTAAAAAGAGTAGGCCACCAGAATCCACAGTCTAAGATTTTTCTAGCAATTCTTTGCGGGCCAAAATGTCCTCCACTCTCAGATGAGTGACAGGCCTCTAAAATAGACTGGAATTCTGATTGAGGTACACACCATCTAATTACCTTATCAGCGCCACATCTCCATAAATATGGGTCATCCCATATATAATATTTAGACTCACTTTTCAGCTTGTCTCTTTGATGCTTAGAAAAGTTTGGAGAAAATGTGCGGCTAACTAGATAATTAGCTACAGGTGCATACCAAGGAGGTACCTCAGATACTGCTTGCAGGTTATCAAATGGAAAATTATCATCTATAGGAGTAGAATCATCCTTAATGTGCTCAAGGCGACTCAAGTGGTCTGCCACTAAATTCTGGTTACCACTCCTCTCCTTTATTTCTAAATCAAATTCTTGTAATAGTAGTATCCAAAGTATAAGCCTTGGTTTGGACTCCTTTTTAGATAATAGATACTTTAAAGCTGCATGGTCTGAATACACTACTACTCTAGTACCAAGTAAATAAGCTCGGAATTTATCCAGAGCAAAAACAATAGCAAGAAGCTCTTTCTCAGTAGTAGTATAATTGGACTAGGCAGCGTCTAAAGTCTTAGACGCATAAGCAATAACAAAAGGATCCTTACCTTCGTGCTGAGCCAGCGCTGCTCCTACCGCATGGTTGGAAGCATCGCACATGATTTCAAACGGCTGGCTCCAGTCTGGTTCTCTCACAATTGGAGCTTGAGTCAGGGCGGCCTTCAGCTTATCAAACGCTTATTTGCAATCTTCACTGAACTCGAACTCAATATCCTTCTGCAGTAATCTGGATAAGGGAAGTGCTACCTTACTAAAGTCCTTAATAAATCTCCTGTAAAAACCTGCATGGCCAAGGAACGAACGGACTTCCCTCACAGAGGAGGGGTAAGGTAAACTAGAAATAACATTCACCTTTGCTGGGTCTATAGAAATGCCATTATTAGATACCACATGTCCTAATACAATCCCTTGTTTTACCATAAAATGACATTTTTCAAAATTTAATACAAGGTTTGTATTAACACATCTATCTAATACTCTAGATAATTCATCTAAGCAAAGGCTAAAAGAATCACCATAAACGCTAAAATCATCCATAAAAACCTCTATACAGTCCTCAATAAGATCAGAGAAAAGACTCATCATACACCTTTGGAAAGTAACTGGTGCATTGCACAAGCCAAAAGGCATTCTATTGTAAGCATAAGTCCCAAAAGGACATGTAAAAGTGGTCTTTTCCTGATCCTCAGGAGCTATATGAATCTGGAAATAACCTGTGTAACCATCTAAAAAGCAATAATGTGATTTACCTGACAGGCGATCCAGCATTTGATCAATGAATGGAAGTGGGTAGTGATCCTTACGGGTGGCTTGGTTGAGACGCCTGTAATCAATGCAGACTCTCCAAGCATTCTGAACTCTAGTTGCTATGAGCTCTCCCTGCTCATTCTTCACTGTAGTGACTCCAGACTTCTTGGGCACCACTTGTACTGGGCTAACCCATTCACTGTCTGAAATGGGATAGATGATACCTGCTTCCAATAGCCTAATCACTTCCTTTTTGACAACTTCCAAGATAGTGGGATTCAATCTTCTTTGGGGTTGACAGACAGGTCTTGCTCCCTCTTCTAAAAATATTCTGTGCTCACATACTTGAGGGTTGATGCCTACTATGTCTGCCAAACTCCACCCAATTGCCTTTTTGTGCCTCCTCAGTACATCAAGTAGCTGCTCTTCTTGTTGAGAAGTAAGTTTCCTTGCAATGATAACTGAAAACTTCTGCTCATCTTCAAGATAACCATATTTGAGATGTAGAGAAAGAGGTTTTAATTCCAAATTCTGATCATGGGCAGGCTCTGGATTGTCTGGAACTTGTGAAAATGCCGAAGTGCCCTCATTGTCAGTCAAGAGGATCCCCACACCTGGACCTTGTCCAGTGTGCCTCTCTTCTAACTCTTCCTTGTGAACTGCAGCTACAGTTTCATCTATGACATCGTACTGGAAGATAGAATGATCTTCTGGAGGGTTGTTTATGACTCCATTCAGATTGAAGATTACTATTCGGCCATCTATTTCAAAAGAGTATGTTCCTGAAAAAGCGTCCAATTTGAATTTTGATGTCTTCAGGAATGGTCTCCCAAGTAGGATTGATGATGGCTTATCTGAGTCATTATGGGGCATCTCCAAGATATAAAAATCAGTGGAAAATGTAAGCCCTTTAATGTTCACTAAAACATCTTCAGCAACTCCAGCCACTGTAATAATGCTTTTGTCTGCTAACACAAAACGAGCTGCCGACCTTTTTAAGGGAGGGAGCCTCAAAATATCATATATAGACAAAGGCATTATACTAACACAGGCTCCTAAATCACACATGCAATCATAAATTACTACACCAATAGTACAACTAACTATACAAGGACCTGGGTCACTACACTTCTCAGGTAATCCTCCCATTAAAGCAGATATGGAACTACCTAAAGGAATAGTTTCTAATTCATTAATTTTGTCTTTATGTATACATAAATCTTTTAGAAACTTTGCATATTTAGGTACCTGTTGAATAACATCAAAAAGAGGAACAGTTACCTCAACCTTTTTGAATATTTCTACCATTTTGGGATCGGGTTCCAGCTGCTTCCTGGGCTTCCTTGCAAGTTGTGGAAATGGAATGGGAGTGGTGTTTTCTGCAGTGTCTCTTGGTGCTTCCTCCTGTGGTTGGGCTTCTTATTTTTCAGTTATGTCCTGTATGTCTTCTTCCTCTTCAACATCTTCTATTTCTACAACCTCTTCAGCTGAGGCGTGCTCTGGTGGGCTTGGCTCCTCCTGATTCCTCTCCTGCAGTGTGGTTCCGGACCTTAGGGTGATGGCATTAATGCCCCCCTTCGGATTGGGTAATGGTTGAGAGGGAATTCCAGTGGAACTTGAAGGTTGGTTATTGGAATTTTGCATTGATCCAATCTGTGAGACAAGATCTTGCAAAGTAGCGGTCAGACCATTCAGACTGGCATTAATGTTATTTTCCATGGTCTGTTGACTTCGCTCAAAAAATTTTAGTAACTCTTCATTAGGAGACGAAGAAGGGTGAGTAAATTGAGAGGTCTGCTGTTGGGTATTCTGTGGTCCTTGGGATTGCCTCAGGTGAGGTGCTCTGTAAGGTTAGTTCTGCTGCCTGTTGTTATTATTATTCCACCTCTGATTTCCCTGATTATCTCTGCCTCCTCTGTTATTGTTGCTCCTCCAATGCTGGTTAGAATTGTCCTGCCATCCATGGTTATGATTTCCACTTTGATTGTACCCTTGATTGGGGCGGTCATAGAAGTTATGAGTGGATGCCACCATGTTGTCTTCCTGTTGGAGCTGCGGGCATTCATCAGTATAATGGCTATAATCAGCACAGATTCTGCAAACTCTCTGTGGGACTAACTGTTGGTTTTACTGTGGTGAAGGAGGTTGAGCTTGCTGAACTTGTTGTTGATTCAATTGCATTTGCTTCAGCAAGTTGGTCATTTCACAGATACTCTGAGTCAGAGCAGCAGTCTCTCTGTTAGAGGATACCTCTGTAACGGCTTTTGAACGGCCTTGCTTCTGTCTGTGGTTCCTAGTAGATTCAGCTAAGTCTCTGATCAATTGCCATGCCTCATCAGTGGTCTTGTACTTTTTCATAGACCCATTGCTAGCACTTTCCAATGTGGTCTTATCTTGGGGCCTCATACCCTGTGTGATGTAGCTGAGTAACACTATCTTGTCGATCATGTGGTGGGAGCATGCTTCCAGAAGACTATTGAAGCGCTCCCAGTATTCAAAGAGAGTCTCGTTGTCATCTTTAACAATCATGGAAATGTCTTTCCTCAGTTTATCAGTAACTTCAGATGGAAAGAATTTCTCCAAAAACTCTTTTCTGAGCGTATCCCAGTTGGATACATTTGCTAGGGGTTGAGTGTAGTACCACTCTCTTGCTTTTCCCTCAAGAGAAAACGGGAAAGCTTTCAGCATAATTGAAGTTTCATCTGTACCATCTCGCCTGACAGTAGAACAGGCTGCCTGGAAATCTCTCAGGTGCTTGATAGGCTCTTGAGCAGGCAAGCCATGAAACTTGGGCATCAAATTGAGCAGTGCGGTCTTTATTTCAAAATCTGTAGCCACCGCTGGGTGATGCACTTGAAACGGTTGCATTGTAAAATCAGGGGCTCCTTCCTCCTGGATAGTAACTCTTCTGGCTGCCGCCATGTTACCTGTACATAAATCAACCGAATCAGTAGAACGAGGGCTGATTTCTTCCTCAAATGGCATTTCAAATCCGCCCTCAGAGAGGACTAACCGACGCCGAGCTCGCCTTATTCCTGAGATGGTTCTTTCAATCTCAGGATCAAATACTGGCAAGCGTAGATCAGGAAGTGAAGGCGTCATCTAGGAAAGAAACAAGCAGCTCATAGTAGCAAAATAAAATAAAATACAAATAAATAAATAAAAATCCAATTAATAACTTTAGCACTCTATTGCAACTTCCCGACAACGGCGCCAAAAATTGATGCGGGCAGAAATTAGTGAATTAAAAATTATTAGAATATATGCGTTGCAAGTATAGTTCTTAACTCGTCAGAAATCCACCGCTCAATTTAGAAAGGTGTCACAGAAAATTGAAATTTAAAATACTGGGAGTATGAATCCCAGGTCGTCTCCCAACGAGTTGCAGGAAAGGGTGCTATTTTATTAATCAGATGTTTTCGAAAAGGTTTGAGTTGAGTAAACAGGAAATTAAATTGATGAAATTGAATAATGTAAATAAAAGCCTTGACTGGGAGTTGATTACATGGAAGCCCTATTCTTGATGGAACACTCTTAAGATTAATTGACAATTGAGAGTTATTTCGTTTAATTATCCTTTACTAAGTAAGGGAAGGTAAAACAAATTGGAATGCTGTTCTATCCACAAGTCCCAATCCACTCTTGGGAGGATCGGTGTCAGGAACTAGAGAGCAAACCAACAATAACCCAATTACAATATTTCTCTTGAACCTTCCAACTCAAGGGTTCCTTTCAATCAACTCCCCATCAAGTAGGGAACTACTCACTCATTGTAAAGGTAAAATTCATAGCATATGAAAAGGAATTAAAGAAAGACATTGTAAATGAAAATTAAAATAGGCAATTAAAAATAAAAGTGATCCTTGTATTAAATAATCCTAAGAATATTCCAATGGTAAAATTAAACAAAGCAAAGAACATGGAAGAGTAAACCAAGTAAAGAAAACGAACTAGAATGACGAAGTCTTGATGAGGTAATAACTCTTCTCAGTGTTCCAATGCAAAGAGCAATCGAAAATTAAATCCTAAGAACTATGAATGTCTAGAGAGAAAAAAACCTAGGGGAGGAGTAAAACTAGATCTAAAAACTAAAACTGTGTAGAATGAATGTTGTTCCTGGTTTCTGCATGTTCTCTGGCTCTAGTCTGCTGTTCTGGGCCGAGAACTGGGTTAAAATAGGGTCCAAAATCGCCCCCAGCGAATCCTACAGATTATGCAGATCGCGCATGTCACACGATCGCGTCATCCATGCGAATGCGTCATTCGTG
Organism: Arachis hypogaea; assembly: GCF_003086295.3. Classification (NCBI taxonomy): domain Eukaryota; kingdom Viridiplantae; phylum Streptophyta; class Magnoliopsida; order Fabales; family Fabaceae; genus Arachis; species Arachis hypogaea. The sequence continues at coordinate 19,577,184 of NC_092047.1, forward strand.
CTTTTCCTTGCCACGCGTTCGTGTTGTCCACGCCTCCGCCTCGCTCGTGCTTTTCCAGTCCGCTCGGTCACGTGAGCCATGCGGCCGCGTCACTGCGATTTCTCCTCTTTCGCACGGTCGCATGAGCCATGCGGCCGCGTCACTTCTCGCTGGTTATCTCCTCAATTTCTTTTGTTCCTTCCATTTTTGCTAGCTTCCTTTCCAATCTCCAACTCATTCATGCCCCATAAAGCCTGAAACACTTAACACACATATCACGGCATTGAATGGAATAAAGGAGAATTAAAATGCATAATTAAAAGTCTCTAGGAAGCAGTTTTCAATCATGTAATAATTTCAGAAAGGAAATATAAATGCATGCTAAATTAATGAATAAGTGGGTAAGGATCATGATAAAACCACACAATTAAACACAATATAAACCATAAAATAGTGGTTTATCAAACCACTTGTTCAAGAAGTACTGGAAACTGAGGTACTTAATGATGTGCTGGATCCTATTTCTGAGTATGAATTAGTTGAAGTTGACGATTCACCACCCCAAAAGGAGTTGATGAACACGCCAATCAAGGAGGAGAAAGCCCCAAGCTTGAGCTCAAACCCTTACCCCCTTCTCTGAAATATGTGTTCTTGGGTGGAAATGATTCATATCCAGTAATTATTAGCTCTTCCCTGAAGCCTGAAGAGGAAGAGGCGCTTGTTTCAGTGCTCAAGAGCCATAAAACAGCTCTTGGGTGGACCATTAGTGACTTGAAAGGGATTAGTCCAACCAAGTGTATGCACAAGATCCTTCTTGAAGATGATGCTAAACCAGTTGTGCAACCACAAAGGAGACTCAATCCAACTATGAAAGAGGTGGTCCAAAAAGAGGTAATGAAATTATGAGAAGCAGGTATTATTTACCCTATTTCTGATAGTCCTTGGGTAAGTCCTGTGCAGGTAGTTCCCAAGAAAGGAGGGATGACAATGATCAAGAATGAAAAGAATGAGCTTATTCCTACAAGAACAGTCACAGGATGGAGAATGTGCATAGATTACAAGAGGCTCAACACTGCTACAAGGAATGATCATTTCCCCCTCCCTTTCATTGATCAGATGCTTGAGAGGTTAGCTGGTCATGCTTTTTATTATTTTCTAGATGGATATTTTGGATATAATCAAATTGCAGTGGACCCTCAAGATCAAGAGAAAACAGCATTCACATGCCCTTTTGGAGTGTTTGCCTACAGGAGAATGCCATTTGGACTTTGCAATGCTCTAGCAACTTTTCAGAGGTGTATGCTTTCAATTTTTCTGATATGGTTGAAAAGTTTATTGAGATATTTATGGATGACTTTTCTGTTTTTGGTAATTCTTTTGAATCCTGCCTTAAACATTTATCTCTTGTCTTGAAACGGTGTCAAGAATCAAACCTTGTTTTAAATTGGGAAAAATGCCATTTTATGGTTACAGAAGGCATTGTTCTTGGACACCGGATTTCAAGTAAGGGAATTGAGGTTGACAGAGCAAAGGTGGAGGTAATTGAAAAATTACCACCACCAACTAATGTTAAGGCAATTAGGAGTTTCTTGGGTCATGCAGGATTTTATAGAAGATTTATAAAGAATTTTTCTAAAATTGTTAAACCATTGAGCAACCTGTTGGTTGTTGATGTTCCTTTTGTCTTTGATTCTAATTGTCTGCATGCTTTTGAAACTCTGAAAGCAAACCTTACCTCTGCTCCCATTATAGCTCCCCCTGACTGGGATTTACCATTTGAATTAATGTGTGATACTAGTGATTTTGCTATAGGAGCTGTTTTAGGACAGATGCATGGTAAGCTTGTACATGTATTTTATTATGCCAGTCATGTGTTAAATGATGCTCAAAAAAATTACACAACTACAGAAAAGGAATTATTAGCTGTTGTGTTTGCTGTTGATAAGTTTAGGTCCTATTTACTTGGTTCTAAGGTTATTGTTTATATTGACCATGCTGCTTTAAAGTACCTTCTAACCAAGCAGGATTCTAAACCAAGATTAATCAGATGGGTGTTGCTCCTTCAGGAGTTTGATATTGAGATAAAAGATAGGAAAGGATCAGAAAATCAAGTAGCTGACAATCTCTCCAGAATTGAGCCTGAAGCAGGAGTGCAACCACCCACAGCTGTAACTGAGACATTTCTAGATGAGCAATTGTTCCTCATTCAGCAGGCTCCATGGTTTGCAGACATTGCAAATTATAAAGCCATGAATTTTATCCCAAGGGAGTATAGTAGGCAACAAGTGAAGAAGCTATTGACTGATGCAAAGTACTACATTTGGGAGGAACCATACCTTTTTAAAAGGTGTTCAGATGGAATTATTCGGAGGTGTGTCCCAGATGAAGAAAAATAGTAGATTCTTTGGCACTGTCATGGTTCTGAGTATGGAGGCCACTTTGGTGGTGAAAGGACAGCTACAAAGGTCCTTCAGAGCGGGTTTTACTGGCCGAATCTCTTCAGAGACTCAAGAGCATTTGTAAAACACTGTGACAGATGTGAAAAAGCCACGAATCTCCCTGCCAACCATGAAATGCCATAGCAAGGGATTCTTGAGGTTGAGTTGTTTGATGTGTGGGGTATTAATTTCATAGGACCTTTCCCACCCTCACATTCAAACAACTATATTCTCGTGGCAGTCGACTATGTGTCCAAGTGGGTGGAAGCTGTGGCTTTGCCCACCAATGATGCCAAGGTGGTAATGAGTTTTCTTCAGAGATATATCTTCAGCCGGTTTGGTGTCCCAAGGACACTCATTAGTGATGGAGGAAGTCACTTCTGTAACAGACAGCTGGACTCTCTTCTGCATAGATATAGAGTCCGTCATAAAGTGGCAACCCCCTATCACCCTCAGACAAGTAGACAGGTTGAAGTTTCCAACAGGGAACTTAAGAGGATTCTAGAGAAGACCGTCAGTGTTTCAAGAAAGAACTGGTCTAGGAAGCTTGATGATGCTCTCTGGGCTTACCGGACCGCATACAAGACTCCAATTGGCATGTCCCCATATCAGTTGGTCTATGGCAAAGCCTGTCACTTGCCAGTTGAGCTGGAGCACAAGGCTTATTGGGCAATCAGGTACCTGAATCTTGATTCGGAAGCTGCGGGAATTAAACGGATGCTTCAGTTGAATGAGCTTGATGAATTCAAATATTCAGCCTATGAGAATGCCAAGCTCTATAAGGAGAGAACCAAGCTACTGCATGACAAGAAGATTGCCATCAGAGTCTTTGAGCCAGGACAAAGAGTGCTTCTGTATAATTCAAGGCTCAAATTCTTTCCCGGGAAGCTGAAATCCCGGTGGTCAGGACCGTTTGTGGTTACTAGAGCTTCACCATATGGTCATGTGGAAATACAGGAAGAGAATTCTGACAGAAAATTTACAGTGAATGGCCAGAGGTTGAAGCACTATCTTGGAGGCGAGATTGATCGCCAGAGGTCCACTCATCTGCTGAACTAGCAGAGCTGATCGTCAAGCTAGTGACGTTAAAGAAGCGCTTGTCGGGAGGCAACCCGATAATTTCGTATCTTTAGCTATTTTTCGTAGTAGTAGTTTTCTTAGTTAATTTATTTTTATTGAGTTCTTTCTAATTTTCTGATCATGCATCTATGTTCTTCCAGGAACCGAACACCTCAAGCTAAATTTCAAAAAAAAAAAAAGCGGGGGAGGCACACGACGCGCAAGCGTCATTGACGCGAACGCGTCAATCATCTGTGCGTGCAAAATGAAAATTGACAGAGAGTTGTGCGGGAGTGGCGCTGGACTCATGCTTTTAGCACAAACGATCCCACACGAATGCGTACCCCACGCGTTCGCGTCGTTTGTGATGTTCGCCATTCACGCAGACGCGTCACCGACGCGAACGCGTGACCTGTAAATTTGACGTCAAAGAGCGTTTGGACAGAAAGTTGTGCTGGCTTGTGGCAAGAAGTGTGCTAAAAGCACAAAGTTGGTCACGCAGACGCGTGACTGACGCGTTCACGTCAGTTGCACATATGGCCATCCACGCGAGCGCATGCACGACGCGAACGCGTCGTATGAAAATTTGGCTCCCAAGCCATGCGAACAGAAAGTCACGCGGGCGCACGGCTGGCTTCACGCGAATCGCATAAAATCCAGGGCACGCGGACGCGTGCCTGACGCTAACGCATCATTATGAAGAGTGCGCGACCCACGCGTACGCATGCCGTACCCGAACGCGTCACTTGCACCGCCCAGTTTTCTTTCTCTCTCTCTCCCAATTCTAATTCTCTCTTATTCTCTTATCCTTTTATTTTTTCTTTCATCTTAATATTTGTCTCTTCTATTTTCAGTTCTTATTTGCTTGAGGACATGCAAACCTTTAAGTTTGGTGTTGACGCTTCGCTTAAGGGTTTTCTGTTTATTCTTATGGCACTAAAGGGAGGCGAATCATCTTCACAAAGGAGCACAACCTGAAGAATGAAACGACCGCTAAGATAACCCAGGTGGTTGAGTTCCTTTCATTTTTTATTCCCTCCCGCTTTTATTATGTATGTTCCGATTTCCTACTACTTTGTTTTGTTTATTGCATGATCCTTTATTAGTTAAGAATCCTAGGACTAGTTTAGTTCTCCCTATTGCTTTAATTCTGAAAAGATGTCTCATGTATTACTCACTGAGCTTAAATTCAAATAAAAAATACAGGAGTGATATATTGCATGAGAAAGTGGGTCTATATTGAAGAATAGACTTATTTACTTAAATGTGGTGGTATTTTCTGTGATTCTGAATGCATGACATGAATAGTACATATTTTTTATAGTGAAGTTTATGAATGTTAAAATTGTTGGTTCTTGAAAGAATGATGAAAAAAGAGAAATGTTATTGATAATCTGAAAAAATCATAAAATTGATTCTTGAAGCAAGAAAAAACAGTGAAAACTACGAAGCTTGCGAATATATATATATAGAAAAAAAAGAGCAAGCAGAAAAAGCCAATAACCCTTTAAACTAAAAGGCAAAGGGTAAAAAAGGATCCAAGACTTTGAGCATTAATGGATAGGAAGACCCAAAGGAATAAAATCCTGACCTAAGCGGCTAAATCAAGCTGTCCCTAACCATGTGCTTGTGGCGTGAAGGTGTCAAGTGAAAAGTTGGAGACTGAGCGGTTAAAGTCGTGATCCAAAGCAAAAAGAGTGTGCTTAAGAACTCTGGGCACCTCTAACTGGGAACTCTAGCAAAGCTGAGTCACAATCTGAAAAGGTTCACCCAGTTATGTGTCTGTGACATTTATGTATTCGGTGGTAATACTGGAAAACAAAATGCTTAGGGTCACGGCCAAGACTCATAAAGTAGCTGTGTTCAAGAATCAACATACTGAACTAGGAGAATCAATAACACTATCTGAATTCTGAGTTCTTATGGATGCCAATCATTCTGAACTTCAAAGGATAAAGTGAGATGCCAAAATTGTTCAGGGTTGCAGTTGTAAACCCCACTATAAGAAGAGACATGGGCTTAATCGAACTCTCATTCTCATGCAAATTCACATCCTAAACTTATATTAATTTTTGTTGCTTGAGGACAAGCAACAGTTTAAGTTTGGTGTTGTGATGCGTGAGCATCTTTCCTATCTTTTCCTAGTAAATTTGCATCTAATGTGTTGAGTTTAATTAAGAATTAATTATATTTTAGCCACTATGGATGCTATTTTGAGTTTTGTACAATTTTATTTATTTTAGATAGCATTTGGATGGATTTGATGAAGTTTCTGCAGAGAAAGAGAAGAAACCAAGGAGATGACCAGCGAATACCGACGTGGACGCATGGCTCACGCGACCACGCGGAATGGAGGAGATCGCAATGACGCGATCGCGTGCCTGACGCGAACGCGTGGACGACGCGGACGCGTCACATGCGCCACGTGCAGAAAATACAGAAAAACGCTGGGGGCGATTTCTGGGCTGTTTTAACTCAATTTTTAGCCCAGAAAACACATATTAGAAGCTGCAGAATGGACAGAACAAGTGGTCCCCACCCATCAACTGAAGATCTGTTAATTAATTCAAATTTAAATTCAAATCTTAAATTAGGAAAATATATTATTTTAATTTTTAGTTTTAGATATTAGATTTTTAAATTTATTAGGATTAGTTATAAAAGGAGGAAGCTTTCCTTCCTTTGTAGAGGTCTTGGAGAGGATCCCATTCCATCCCAATTTACAATCCTAGTCTTCTACTCTGAACTATGAGCAACTAATCCTCCATTGTTAAGGTTAGGAGCTCTGTCTATTTCTATGGATTAATTTTATTTCATTTTTCTATTTTAATTTTTGTATGGATTTATAATTTAAGAATTGTTTTCGCTCTTTATTTTATGAATTTGGGTGGAACAGAAGTATGACCCTTTTTCTATTTGAGTTCTTGTAAAACTTGGAAAAACTCTTTACTTGAACAACAGCTTGAAAATATATTCTCCTAAATTTTAATTATCTGGATTTAACGGGATACGTGACATATAATCCTTTTATTTTTGGGTAATTAGAGTTTTTGTGGTATATAAACTGGAAATTGATCATCAACCTTTAATTGGAATTAATTGACCAAGGAATTGGCTGTTGATGAATTTTAGAGGAGACTAGAAAGGTCTAAGGAATTAGGGTCTAGTCACATATAGTTGCCATAAATTAAATCCTACATGTTTAAATTAGTTAGTAAGAAAAGTTAATCCGGAAAAATAGATAACTCTGAAACCTTAACTATTTTCTCCATATTTTCTTCCCAATTTATTTACTTTACTATTTTAATTTCTGCACGATTGAATATTCAAATACTCTTTTCTGTTTGTCTAACTAATCCTATCAAATACTATTGTTGCTTAATCCATCAATCCTCATGGGATCGACCTTTACTCACGTAAGGTATTACTTGGTACGACCCAGTGCACTTGCCGGTAAGTTTGTGGGTTGTAAAATACCACACCACTCATCATTCCAGACGGAAAAGTCATCCAAAGGGTTGGCCTCCATGGCTGTTTCCACGAACTCCAAAAGGTCGTCGGACTCGATGGGCCCAGTCTGAGGTGCAAAAATAGGAAAGTGTTGTGCAAGGTCCAAGTCGGTCTCACATGCGTGCGAAGAATCTGAGTGAGGGATATCGTGGCGTGGTCCTACCAAGAAAATAGGGCGAGAAGAGGGGGATTGATCTCCAACTAGGTGTAACTTGGATAACGTGAATGCGTACGGCATGCCAAAGTCAAAGAGAGGGCATTGTACAGAAACGTGAAACTCAGGCTCGTGTCAAACGTAGATGCGGGTCCACAGCATGCTCCATATGAAGACATGTCCCGCGTCGAGTCCTCATAGCTCAAAATAAGACGAATCTCATAGAACTCCTCTGCCGACCCCATCTGGGGAAGGGAAAAAGAAGAAAAAGAAGAGTGAGCACCTAGAGTTCTCAGCAAGGTAAAAAGGGAACCTAAGGTTTTTATCTCTAAGTTGTCGTGAAACAGAAACAGAACAAACACAGAAACACAGGGCACAAATATACATACAAGTAAATAGTATAAACAATTAGAAAATGGCAATAAATAATTCACAGGAAGTTCATATGTGCAAACAAGATGATGCATGCCTGTTCCTAGCGCAGGCTATGAGCTCATGCGTCGGTTGTCTACCCGCAACCCGACGTTACTTGGTGTGAACCCCGAATATGGTTTCTTTACCGTGTCAGTCAGGCACAATTATCATCATGGGTGAACCCGTGTCAGTTAAGATATCTTGGCATCATGATAAAAAAAAAAGGCTATCAGTTAGGCGGGCACTTTCGCATTAGCAATTCGGCACAAGGCCCATTTAATATACAATTCTCAACTTTTTGTTTCATTCATTGTTTCTCATTTTATTTTCTCTTCATTATACCTCCACATCACCAATTACATACACACACCTCTGTATCGCCACTTTTTTATACGTACCTCCGCATCGCCATTTAATTACACAACCCTCCGCATCACTATTTAATATTAATTCTTTTGGGAAAAGTCTACCATTTTCGTTTCATTTAACTAAGGTCATGTATGTTGCCAAATCTGGATATACCCTTTGGATCAAAATCAAAGTTTTACCGTATTTGCATTAGAATTGGATTTGATAACAAACTTAATAAAAATCTGCTACTGCACCTAAGAAGATTCAGAAAAATATAGCAGGCAGCTCTGTTTTTGAAAAATCTATGATAAATTCAATTCTTATCCGTTACTTCTAGATTTTGGTGAGGCTACACCCAACACTCCTAATTTTAGGACAAACAAGTTTCAGGTCTATAGCACCTCGTTTGGTTAATTAAATGACAATTGGAAGTGCTGTACTATTTCTTTAAATTGGTTCTGAATTTCTAGCGAACAGTCTAACTTCCAAGAGACATAACTAACTCTAAAAAATAGCTATGGATATGAAATTTGTACTCACTTAAAATATGCTTACATATCTTTAAAATCCTTTTGGAAGAAACTCAAAATGTCAAATAAATCAAAAGTTCTAGTGGCCGGAATTCGATACTGCAGAACCAGAAAACCAGAAAATTCTGCAGCAATTACTAAATTTCAAAAATTCACATCTTCCAAACCACTTGGCCAAATTTCCTGAAATTTTTATGGAAAAATATTGACTTATTTAAGTTTGATAGAAAAATAATTTGGATAAAAAATAATGCTTAGATTGTTCTCAGGTTTTATTTTAAGTTGCTGCCAAATATGCAGAAAATTCTGCACTAAGTAATTTAACAACCTTACATACCATATCCCACATTTAACCTTATAACCCTTACAGAATCACACATCTAACCTTTCTTAAGTTATTCAAAGATGCTTTCACAGCCAACACATCCCAAGAACCCAAATTCAATAAATTTCACAATTTCAAGTACTTAATCATAATCAAACTTTCCCTTTTCAGCACTATATCAAACAAAACAATTCGTATGCACTGATCATCATTCAAACATATAATAAAGCTATATTTATCATCAATCAAGTATATGATAATTCATCAATTCTCATCAGCAGGCACAGCCACAAGAATAACAATCTAACTGTCCTATTCCTTACTTGGTGGTGTCGAAAATTGAAGGACTTTGCTCTTAAGCTCACTTGCTCGGCTACAACACCTAATGCATCATAATTTAATTTCATTCATCATCATCATTATGACCTTGAGGCCAAACCCATGATCACAGGAAGAGGAAAGATGAAGCATTCACCTCCTCAGGCTAGATGGTTCGGTGGTTCAGAGGAGTTAGGGAAAATGCCCTTGAGCTACACAAACTGGAAGGAAAGACAAGGCTGGGCTGCTTTGTGATGGTGAAAACCGAATTGAACCGAGGATAAGAAATCGAAGCTAGCTTATCTAGTGAGGAATTCCAAAACAGCAAAGGTTGATAGAGGAATGTGTGAACTATATTGCTTCAAGCGCCTATGGAGGTCGAAAGGGTTGGAAAAGGTTGCATGCTGACCGTGTTCTTCTACTGGGTCACTCTCAGTCTTCTCTCTTTCTCCATTCTTTGAATTAGATGGTATGTTTTGTAAGTAGTGGTATGAGTGAAAGGGGGTAGGTGTGGGCTCTATATACATTTCATGTCTCAGGGGAAAGGATGAAGTAACACATGTGCTTAGGATTGGTGATTAAGCATTCACTAGGTTAATTGGCCATGTGGTGTAATCATGGTTTGGGAGGGGGTGCTGTCCGTGGGAACCAAAATGAAAGAAAGAGTAATGTTGTTGTTTCTAATCATGGCTAAACTATAATTGGGTTAGGTGAGCTAATAGTTTGGTTGATCTTAGGGTTTTATACAAGAATGACTAAAGCTTTAATTTGATTTATCCTATAGCAAGAGTATTTTGGGTTAAGAATAGAAATTGTGATCAGAAATTGTGATCATGTACTAATTATGATGGCATTTGATCTATATAGCTGATCTCTCTTAACGGAATAAGGCTTGGTAGTTGTATTATTCTTATAACTTAGTTGTTAAATGTTAATATACCCTCTAGATTTTTTAATAAAACTTAGTAAGCAATCTCTTTTGCTGTTGTTCTTTCAGGTTCGACTGGATCCTTTTAGGCCTTTGAGTAAGCGTAAACATTAGATTGTTGCTAAAATTCTCAAGAAAGCACGCATATATACTCCTCTCACTGCACCGGTATCTGAGAATATGCCCTCCAGCACTAAAGCACCTGCTCTTTAAATTTGTGTAAGGTATTGAAAGAATCTTAGTTCTCAAATCTACAGCAGTTTTGCTGTTGACGTAAATGGAACTGGAAATAAAGTACAGTAGAGTCAGCTAGTTGTTTAATACCTTATTCAAGTATAGTAGAAATGATTTATATGCATACTTTTTGTAGCTTGAATTTGATTATGCTGTTTTGTTACTATTAGTAAGAAAGCTTGTAATGTAACCTCTGGTTCTGTCATCATCTTAGAAGAAATTCAAAACCTCCTTTATTCTCCATTTTGAGATTCTGATATCATATCTAAATTTGTTATGGTAGGAGAAATTTATTGTACTGCGTTCTAAGGTTGATTAGCTTGTAACTTATTAGTTTGAAAACCAATCTTCTCCAATCTCATTTTCACATAAGTATTGCTAGAGTTTAGGTTACTAAGTTAGCGTGAATGTTTGATCTTTATTACTCTCAAGTTTCGAAGTCAGCTGTTTAATATGCATGAATTACGTTTTTTTTCTATTTATAATTATTTTCTGAGTTAATTAGTTGATTGTTGTTAATTGTCTAATTTATTATTGAGGCCATTAAATATTTTATTGACTTATTGTTTATTGTTGTCGATTTTCTAAGTTTATTATTATCTGGTTAATTATTTTATGAGTTAATTAGTGTTGTATTTTCTTATTTATTAGTTTAGGAATTATTGAATTTAAATATTTAAAATTATATATTAATTTTCAAATAATTATTTTTAAAAATTAAAAAATTTAAGTTTACCATCGGTTATATCTGCCTGTAGTTATTAATTTAATTATTAATTAATAATATACTACCGTTGGATTTATTGGGGAAAACATCTGATGGTAAAAATTTCCAGCAAAAATATTATGATGGTAATTAACGACAGATGAAGAAATCCGTCGATAAATAATTACCAGCGAGGTTTATACCGTCGAATTTATTCCGACGGTAAACATATTACCGACGGTACTCAACGTTTTTCTTGTAGTGGAACAATGATGATGATAATGAAGGAGGATGAGGAGGAAAAAGAAGGAGGAAAAAAATTAAATAAGAAAGAAGAAGAAGAAGAAGAAGAAGAAGAAGAAGAAGAAGAAGAAGAAGAAGAAGAAGAAGTAAAGCACACATACAAAAAGGATGAAATGCGTGATGACATGGTTAGAGAATTGGTTTAAAAAACGCTTGGATGCCTAGTTTATTGTTGTTTTAATTGGTATTTGATCCATGATTTCGTTTGGCAGTAAATTAGTGATTAAATTAAGTCAAAAAAAAAGAAAAATTAGTGATCAAATATTTATTACGAAGATACTGAAATTTTTTAAGATAGTTTGACGAGTTAAATCTCAATTTGGCCCTGAAATTTGACCCGATGCGCAAAATGACCCCTACAATTTTTTTATCCCCAATTAGAATTCCCAAATTTGCAGTCGTGGCTCCGGGTTGCTCCTATAATCATCTCCGTCACTAGAATGCTAATCTGGCGCTATTGCATGATATGGTGGACTACACGTGGCCTGTTAAGTGCAGAATGGGATTGGTAACGGTTATATGACATGGAGACGATATTTTATCTCAATCTAGCCCCTGCGATTGAAATAAATCCCTAGACAAAGCCCCCAAATCCCCAAACTGATAACCCATTGTCATTTTCATAGGGATGATTGGGAGCAACAGTCAAGGTTCAGGGAGCTCAAGTAGGTCACGTTCACATGGAACGTGGGCGAGAACCACCAGTCGTAGCAGAGCAGGGAAGCTTTCTCAATGGTGTGGATGTGGAATGTGCCTTGTTCTTTGCTGGTTTGGTACAGAGGCCAATCCCCAGCATCCTCTTTTTGGGTGTCCAAATTATAATGTGAGTTGTTGAATTCTCAGAGCTAATTGTTTCCCATTATGAGTTGTATTTTATGTTTTTTTCTTGTGTAATCATCAGGCTACGGGGAAGAAATGGTGTTGTATTTTTGTTTGGGCAGACGAGGAGGATGACACCATTGTTGTGAGAGTTGAACCTAAAAGAAATGTTGACCATTGAATGATGAGCTTAAGTTGGACAATTAAGAATTTGGAGGCTAATGTTAGGATTTTAAAAATATGGAGTTGTGTTTTAAGCTTATTTCTGATTGCAATTGTGTGCATTAGTTATGGTTTGGTTGTAGGGAAATAGTATGTTATATTATTGTTGATTGTAGAAATGAAATTAACATGAATGTAATTGATTATTGAGTATGAAAATTTGTTCAATTCTGGCATGGTGTACAATTTTAAAACTGCAAATCAAAATAATTGGAAATCAAAATGACGGAAAATCAAAATAATAGCACTAGATTGAATATGGTTGATAATAACTAATATACAAGTACCATTTCCAAGATGATAACAATGTTTATGATAGCACTAGCTGTTCTAACATTCAAAATAATAAGGACTTATAACATTGATGTTTATATAGTATCATCATTACATAGATTTCTTAAACCCTCCAAGATAAAACCATGTAAATGTAAACAAACATAAACTCATGAAACACAATTTTGCCAAAATACAGTTACATCATTACATAAACTCATTCCTAAAAGCAATCATAAAGTTGAACTCAACTTCAAGCCAAGTAAAAGTTACAAAATACAATGCATCACTTCTTCCTTTGAGGTATGAAGCCGAGGGTGGGGACAAACTTCATAAACCCTGCCAATCTTGCTGCTATCTTGGAGCTTACTCCTTGCATTGGGTCCATATTTGCAGAACTTGGGGGTTGAGTTGTTCTTCTCTTGGGGGCAACTTCTTTGACCTTGTAGGTTGAATTGGGTTCTATGGTTGTCTTAGAACTGCTTGTATGTGTCTGGGTTTATGACATTCTTCTTAGGTGAGGCTTTCTTGTCATTCTTACTTGGGTGGTGTGGGAATGGAGTTTGGAGAAATCTCACAACTTTGGACAGTCATCATTCAATTCTGGTTGGGACACTCCATGTTCAAAGTAAACGCGTACAATCCCTTGGTTACACTTTGCATGATAACACATCTCCAACAACTCAACATCATGTGATAGAGCTCTCAACCCAGTCTTTAGAGGCCTTCCAGGAGCCAACCACCAACACTCCACTATGTTATCATATCCTGAAACTTTGTAGTAGTCTCTAATTGAAAATACATCCATCGTGTCTTCATCTAACCCAACCAATTCATCTGTGTTGTCTCTGGCATAATCTAAAAAACCATTCTCCTTGGTAACAAACCTACCTCCATGGTGAAATACTATGGTTATGCGATCCTCCGTCTGCAAAGACATTTCAAGACTAACTACACACAACCTACAGTCTAAAAACAACCAAACTCTGACTGATCAAAATAACTAACTTCCTAGCAAAGCAAAGAAAAAACCCCTAGCAGTGAACCATAAGTCCTAAACTGAATGCATAAATTAAACACAACAGTTATGGAACACAAAATATACGAAAAATCATCAACAAATAATAAAGAGGAAGAACAGAGTACAATAATGTCAGAGGTAAAGGGCTCCGTGACTAACCTCTGTGTGAACAGTGAAAAAGTTTCTTCAGTCTCGCCAACTATCACCAATTCAAATACCTTTCCAGAACGGCTACAAGGGGAGCTCTGGGGTTTCACAGTAGTGTATTCAAGAGAAGAAGAAGAGGAAAGGTCAAGGTTTTGTTGGTGTTTTGAATTTATGATCATCTTAGTATGAAGGTGGATAGTTTTAACCCCAATAATACTTAAACGACGACACTTAATGAGTGGGATTGGGTGCAAAAGTGAGACAACGTGATTTTGGTTGTATCCACTGTGTCATGCAATTGCGCCAGATCAGCATTCCGATGACGTAGATGATCGCAGGGGCAACCTGGAGCTACGATTGCAAATTTGGAAGTTCTAATTGCGGCAAAGGAAATTATAGGGGTCATTCTGAGCATCGGGTCAAATTTTAGGGGCCAAACTAAAATTTAACTCATAGTTTGATTTTTTTTTTTTTGTTTAAAGAGTTGAATAATCACTTTAATATTAAATTATTAATGATATTGGAGGTGGGAAACATCTGAATTTTTAACCCAAGTAAAATTAAAGGGTGAATACCCATCTCGACTCGTGATAATTTTTTTGGACTATACAAGGTCTCTAGTAAAAAAAAAAATTCTGCCCTTGATCTTTAACTCCGTGAGACTGATTAGTCCGTCCATGAATGATCTCTCTTGAGTTAACGAAGTATACTAATGTGGCACGTTAATCAGCTAATTTGTCTGTCAAGCGCTAGCCAAGATTGATAGATTTCTTTTATTGGGGCCTCCTTGTTTTTTTTGGTAATTATCACGAACCGTATAAGATTTTTTTCTATTTTTTGTTATCTTTTCATATATATTGGCTAAATTTACTATGCAAGAACTAAAAAATATTAGTGATTTTTTATTTTTTTACTTATAGAAATTGAATAGAATATATATATATATATATATATATATATATATATAATATTTATGTCAACTAATCAAGTAAATATAACATTACAAACTCAAAGTTCAACATTTTGGAATAACTAATAACAAAGAGATAAACAAACTAACAACATTCAGCAATATCATTTATATATATATATATATATATATATATATATATATATATATATATTAATAAAAATGATATTGCTGAATGTTGTTAATTTTATCTCTTTGTTATTAGTTATTCCAAAATGTTGAACTTTGAGTCTGTAATGTTATATTTACTTGATTAGTTGACATAAATATTCTTATCTATTTTAGATAAAATATTGTGTCAACTTTTTCATCATCTATTATAAAATAGAATATGCACTTCTTTTAATAATAATGAGTTTATGTGAATTATGATGGTTAATTTAAATTGAATAAACTTAAAATTTAACATAATCTTAACAATATAATATCTTAACAACTCGTAAAAAAAATTAAAATTACTAATATTTATCAGTTTTTACACAATAAATTTATCCAATATATATGAATAAAAGTAACAAAAAATAGAGAAAACTCTAAACGGCTCATGACAACTATCCCCCAAAAGACAACCAGGGAAAAAATTGTCAATCCTAGGTGGCACTTAATGGACAAATCAGCAGTTTAACGTGCTATGTAGGCATATTCCGTTAATTCAGAGAAAAAATATTGACGGAAGATCTAGCTCGTCTCATAAAAATAAAGATCCATGGTCGAAAAGAGTATTTCTTTTTATTGAAAGCCACATTATTTTTGAGATAATTATCAAGCATCATTTATGATTTTTTTTTTCTCTAAAATTAAATGAAATGTTATGCAATTGTTTGATACCATTATTATTTTTCATATTTATTGTCTTTTCTTTTATACATATGTGGAATTTTTAAAAAGTGACCTGCCATTATTTGAATCTTTTCAAAAAATTATACAATAACCAATAAGGGGCGGCCAACCAGTAATTTTTTTTTTACTTTCTCTTTGAAAGAAATATGGAGTAAAGTATTGTTTTTGTCCTTAACGTTTGGAGTAAGTTTTAAAGTTGTTCCTAACGTTTAATTCGTCCTATTTAAATCCTTAACGTTTCAAAATTGACTCAATGTTGTCCTACCGTTAGAGATCTGTCAACAGAATTGACGGCGAGACAAAATTGAGAGGATTTTAAAACGTTGGAGACTTAAATAGGACGAAAACGTTAGAGACAAAAACGATACACAGAAATAAATTTTAATTTTATCCTTCAATAATATCAATTTTTTTACGGTAGATAGTTATTCAATTATTTTTTAATCACATCTAAATAAATTATACTTAATCACATTACTTTTATTCTAAATAAATTTATTCTTTTATAATTTTACTCTTAAAAATTTTTACTCATCATAAAATATTTGTAGAATGATTAGTACATAAATTTGTGGGTGAAAAAAATGATACATATACAATAATGTAATGTGATTCTAGTCATTCTACAAACATTTCATGATGAGTAAAAATCTTCAAGAGTAAAATTATAAAAAAAAATATTTAGAATCAAAGTAATGTGATTAACTGTAATTTACTTAGATGTGATCAAAAAATAATTGAATAACTATGTACCGTAAAAAATTGATATTAGTGAAGTATAAAATTAAAATTTATTTTCATATATCGTTTTGTCCCCAAATTTTTTGTCCTATTTAAGTCCCTAACGTTTCAAAATCGTCTCAATTTTGTCCCGCCGTCAATTCCGTTAACAGATCTCTAACGGCAGAACAATATTGAGTCAATTTTGAAACGTTAAGAACCTAAATAGAACAATTTAAACGTTAGGGACAACTTTGAGACTTACACCAAACGTTAGGGACAAAAACGATACTTTACTCAAGAAATATGAATTCAAATTATCATGAGAAACATCTAAAACCAAATAAAAAGAAACATCCAAACTCTAAAAAGAAAAACATCTAAACCTAAATGAAAACAAACATCTAAAATTATTGTAAAAATAATATCCAAAATATAATAAAATGAAATATCTGAAATGTAACAAAAAGAAACATCCAAAACTTAACAAAAAGAGATATCTAAAATTATTTAAAAAAAGTCAAAACCTAACAAAACGAGACATACAAAAATATTGAAAAAATAACATCCGAAAACTAAGAAAAAGGACATCTAAAACTATTAAAAAGATCATCCAAATCCCAAAAACAAAACATATATAAAAACATCCAAAACATATAAAAAAAAAGACATATCCGAAACCTAGGAAAAATAAACATCTAAAAAATAAAAACAATCATCCAAAACCTACAAAAAGAAAAAGAACGTCGTTGTAAAAAGAATATCCAAGAACTAATAAAAAGAAACATCTGAAACGTAACAAAAAGAAACATTCAAAATTTAAGAAAAACAAGATATCTAAAATCATTTAAAAAAGTTTAAAACCTAATAAAACGAGACATTCAAAATTATTGGAAAAAGAACATCCAAAAACTAAGAAAAGAAACATCTAAAAGTGCTATTGAAGCAGAAATTAATGCTATTTTTCAAGGCTCGGAAATAACTTGGGAGAGGGGGATCAAGAAGCTTATTGTTGAGTCTGATTCCAAAGGTGCTATTGAGATGATTAGAAATCCCCCTTGTAAGCATCCAACTCTAACGTGTATTATTAGATGGATATCTAATCTCCTTATCTCCTTAGTCGTAACTAAAGGGTGGAGCTAAGACATGTCTACTGGGAAGCCAATCAAATAGCTGATGAGCTAGCCAACCTCATTCTGAACTTAGGTCAACATGAAGCCTATTATGAACAATCCCCAGCCAAATTTTCTTGTTGGTTTTAGCTAATTGTAGTGGATTGTATTTTCCTAGAGTTTACTATTTTTTTCCTTTTTCGGCCTTAAGGCCTCCTTTGTAAAACAAAAAAAAAATCATGCAAAACACACCAAAAAAATCCAAAATATAGGAGAAAGAAAATCCAAAACTAGTAAAAAAAATTATCCAAACTAAGAAGAAAAAGATATTTGTGCAAAGATATGGAGGGGTGGCTGCTCCATTCTTGCGTGAGGAAATAGGCGTCACGGTGAGAAGCGTTTTGGAAGGAGGCGCAGGTGTGTGGTGGCAGGATGACCGGCGACCAGGAGGGGCCGACGACGCAGAGAGTGAAGGGGAGGCGATGTCGCGACAGCGGAGGAGAGGGAGATCGCAGTCGCACCGTTCTTGCGCGAGAAGATGGGCGTCACGACGAAGATTGTTTGGAAAAGGAGGCGCGGGTGTGTGGCGGCGTGACAATTGGTGAAGGACCAGGAGGGTTCAATGGTGTAGAGAGTAATGGAGAGGCGACGTCACGGCAGCGGAGGAGAGGGAGATCATAGTCCCAAAATGTTATGGGTTGAAATAATAGGACATGTTTTTTACTTTTTTGTGTGCGCAAAAGTTTTTATTTTTTTTAATTTTAAAATTAGGTTGTAGTTTATTTTTTAATTTTAAAATCTTAGATGCAGTACCCCGCACCTCTAATTGGTTACCTATGTGGTTTCTAAATTCTAGTTAACCCCCTTTAAATTAATTTATAATTTATCTTTTGCGATATGTCAATTGTTGATTGGTTATTTTTTCTAAGAGTAATGTTACATGACCAACAAATATTATTATTTTTTACCAGCACTTACTCAGTAATAATTTGCACTCATATTTACGGACATTTTGCACACAAGTATATAATTTACACCTATATTTACTAGAGTTTTGCATATATGAATCAATACAGTTTACACTCATAAATCAATAAGATTTACACCCACATTTTTTAAAATTTGCATACATAAATTATTAAAATAACAATTTAGTGTTTGTTTTGACCAATGACCAAAATTACTAAAAGTTGCTAACCCCAAGAGTTTCTCATTTTTTAAATTGATCATTAACCACACTTGATCTGAGTTACCCAAAGTTAACCAAAGTTAATATTTAACTACGGTAGAATTAATTTGTAATTAACTTATTCTTTGAATTTATCCTTGTATAATTTTTCAAAAATATTAACCCAGCTCAAATCTCTCGAAAACAACTTCTTTTCCATTCCATTTTGAAAAAAGAAAAAAAAAAAACATAAAGATGGACATAGCCACAATATACACTAATCAAAGTTAAGAATTAAGTATTGTTTTGATCCTCAAAGATGTGAAAGTTCACTTCATTAAAAAAAGTATTATCCAACAGTCCAACACCATACACTAGAAGATCCCGTCGCGAATCGGAGCTCCATTCAAGGGTCTGTCGCTGGCCAATAAGTTGCTGCATGCACAAGGCAGGATTCGAACCTCCGACACTTGCTTAAGCGGACGAGTAAGCTGACCACTCGACCAACCCAAGTTGGTTCCGCAATGATTAATTAGGAATATGTTTACCCAAATATCCTATATTTATCAACTATGATTTGTTATATAATTGTTATATTAATATTTCATTTTTTTAAATTGAAAAAGATAAGTGAGAAAACCTAAACCATATGACCGGAATGTAAACGGCTCGATCTCTGTCCGAGTGAGCTTATCAGATTTAACTTTAAGCCCTAACCCTAGACTTTATGGGTAAAGTTCGTACAAAACTTAGCCCACTTCTGTTAAACTAATTCCCTTTGTGTCATTAATTGTGCTGAGAATTGTATGCAAAAAATAAAATTGGAAATCTTGTAATAAATATTTAGTGGTAAGTAGTAAGAGTGACAAATAAAATGAACTAGAAGTTTTGCTCCAAGTAACAATTTAAAACTAGAGAACTTGGGTAATGATTGTTTGGTCATGGGACTTTCTCATATCAGATATCACTTTTAAGTTAACCAACTATAATTTGAATTGAATATTTAGAAAACTGGTCGTGGGTACTCAGAGATTCATACAAAATAAATAACTGTCATACCAATAAGAATCGAAGTAGCAGCCCTGATAGCACACAGCCAGGTCAGATAGTTCATAATTGATTCCGGTAACCTGAAAATCACATGAACTTACATGAACATAAGTACTTTAGTTAATCATTACTGTTCACATTCACACCATTTTTAAAGGGGGGTAATGAAAATGCTGGTTAAATAATTTGCCCCATGCAAAGACAATTGGAAATTAAAAAAGATTTGCTTACATAGGTAATCAAGTGGTCCATTTTGAGTCTGGTCTCTTGATCAACAAGGATAAATGTGGCTATCATTTTTATCCAAGTTGTACCAATTATATCTAAATCCAAAGCATAGATAACTGAACCTCTTCTTGAAAATAAGAGTTAACAGGAGCAATTGATCAAATGAATTCATTTGATGGATCAAAGCACATCTAGGACTCTCTGAATCTCAATCTTTTGAGACTCGAATGATTAAACCAGTTGGTGTATGGTCAGTTCTGAGATGTCCGGAACCAATCAAGTCACGAAGATGAAATCTCATATCAAGTGGAGACATTCGAAGACGCTTCTTCTCCAAGGTGGCTAACATCATCTCCTTATATCTACGACGACTGAGAAGTGAAATAAGTTCATTTCTACCCTGAACAACAAAGTGAGAACAACTTTAATGTGATCTCAAAACTATTTCCTCATGATCTTCAAAAATAATTCTGCATAACTATCATTCTGGTAAAGAGTACAAATCTGAAATACCATCAAATCCATGTAACTACTAAATCACATCCCAACCAAGAGACTAAATTCAATATTTTCCTATGTTGTAATTTATGCTTACTAAAGTACCTGATGCAAATTGTATTTTGAGAATTCAGATTGAAATTTGCAAAATTCTAAATGGAGTTAAAATGGATAAAAGAGGTTAAAGATTTACTTAGTAGAGTAGAGATGAGAGTTATGATAAAATATACAATAGGCCTTCTAGCAGGAGTGAGTCCAGAAATATCAGGTTACCTTTTCTGGTTTTATTAGTAGAATTTTTTTTCCTTAATTTTACGTTACTTTTTTTATCAGATAAAAGAATGCAATTTTTTTTTTTTTTTACCAAAGATAGGGAGACTCGAACCCGCGACCTCTTAGGTGAGTATGGGAAGACTATGTCATTTGAGCTATAACTCATTGGTGCAATTTTCTTCTATTTATTAACAAGAAAATATAATGTCATATAATTTTAAGGAATTAACAAGTTCCACATATTAACATAACTAAATATATGACATATTGTGTTAAGACAAATATAAGTTTGGAAAATAAATTAAATAAAATTAACATAAATAAATTGAAACAAACTCAATAAAAATAAGTACTTTTTAGGGAATTTATATCCTTCCCTTTGTTTCACTCTCCTTGGTCGGTCACTTAGAGAAGTCAGTTAAATATAGGGAGTGGAGGGGATTAGTTAGTCAGTAATTGAGATTTCAGAATTAGAAAGGGTCTCAAACTAATTCCTAGACAAAACCCCGATTGTTTACATGTTCAAATATTTAAAACGTAGTTGAAGTCACCTTAAAGTACAATAAACATATTATGCAATTTAACTTGGAACATACAGAGATCAAACTATATCATGAGTATCTATACATAAAAATACAGTAAACATTAAATCTTCATACCTGAGCAAGACCCTTAAGAAGTGTGCCAACATTTGGGATTGCAAACCAATACATGTTTGGATCAATAAGCTGTCGAATCTGGAAAGCATGCAATAAAATTATACATAAATATTAAGACGAAAAAGGAATATAATCATACAGCATTGTAGTCGAAAATAGATATATGAAGGAGATAATCAACATAAAACTACACAAGTTTCCCACAGGAATCTTGTGTTGACAAGTATTCCTGGAACCTATAAAGTGAAGTTCCGTATATCCAACAATAGGAGGACGTGCAAAATTTGCTTAACCAAAGAAAAAGTTTGCTATATCTTGTTGCATCTTAAAGCATGAAATGATAGAGAAAGGTTACAACATTCTCATTGCAGACAATACTGCTTAACAGAAAACATAAAAAGTGCATTATTGAATGGTACAATTTTCTTAATATCCCTAATGAAACAAATTATTTATTTTGTACCAAAAGAAAGAGATAGAAAAGAAATGAATATGTGTAAAATTGGGCACCATTTGCATAGAAATAGAATACAAGATAAACAGCTGTATCATACTTCTCAGAAAACCAAGTAACATTTAGTCTTGTGATTGTTCTCAGCAAGCATTTTGGTATATTGAGAAGAGATAATAATTAAAAATACTATTAAAGTTTAATCACTAAAAGGAAGCAAAAGTTTCAAAATCCCTTATGACATTATGTAATCCATCAAAGAAAATTAGAAAACTGTCATGTATCATTGTCTTCGGACTTTCCCAATTTGTGAAGAAACTACAAAAAACTTTCCTCCCAAAAATATCTAATGTGGTTGCCCTCTTTGTTTAATCACTCACTCAAAGACTTCATACTCTATCTAGTATGTACAATTGTACAAACATAAATATAGTTATAACTACAGAAGGGTAACTACGGCCAACCAATGAATAAAAAAAGTAAACAGAGCTTTTATATTTCATGTTTACTCACAATGACACCGGCATTAATTAAAAGGGTGATGTGGCTGTCCTTCACCTTCCCCCCAAGTGACAAGAGTGAGCACTGCATCAAGAAGCACACTTCGCTAATTATAGAAATTGATTCAGTAAATTCCCTGAGATAACAAAGTACAAAGATTTTGAGCTGATAAATCAGAAAATATCATCTTTTATATTAGTATATCTGAATATAAATCTGTATGATGCACTTGACACTCCTATGTTTAGCATTCCGATTCTTCCAAAGTAAAGGCATTTGCCATATTATAAGGATTTGTTATAGAGTAGACAGTGTAATAAACAGAACTGGGAATTATTATATGGTATAAATAAGCTTATTAGTGAATCTCACTCACAAGCTCCTGATGTTCAATGCCAGTTTCCAGCTTCAAATCCAGAACATAATTTTTGAACCACCCAAAAACTTCATATTCCATTTCTTTCTTTCCTTCCATTCTTTTAAAAACTTGATCTATCTATGGATCAATAGTCAGAAAAGATAAATGGAACATTTCAGTGACAGTCCTTTCAGAAGCATAAATAGGTCAGCAGAAACAACTCATATTGTAGTGAACTACATTCTTAAATCAAAAAGGAAATAAACTAAGGCATCCAAGATGGGGACAATTCAGTAGCACTAAAACTAGAATGAACATTTTATACTATGGCCCAACACTGCATTCCTGAAAGTTGGAATCATAAATTCATAATAATACAAACTAACCTGCTTTATGTAGTCATCCAAAAACATTATAGCATAATCATCTTGTCCAGTATTTAATTTGAAAATACGCAGAACTTTGTCCCTCCTTAGAGACTGCACAATTGCACAAATAAGATATATCACCCAATTACCACGTATCCATCAAAGCTTTAATGTTTAGCAAATTAAAACACAAAGATTATGAAATTTATCAGACCTCCAATTCCCTGTCCACCTGCGTTCTGTCCTTTACACTGCTATACAACTGGGATTTTAATATAAAAGGCTGAACCGACACCTGAAAAATTCAAACGTCATTATTGACACTTTAAATCTATTACAATAAACACAACTAAAATTCACATGCTCTAAAAGTATCAGAAAGGATTGTGCTTACTCTGACTCACAATATGACCAACCTTCATTTAGGTATATGTTGTATTTTGCTATCAAATAAAAAGTGTATTCTTTTCTAAATACCTAATCTTCCTTTATTACAGAAATTAAAGATATACACTAGTACAACCACCTTAAATGCACTCAAGTAACATGCAATAATTCATCCAAGTCCAACCATATAATGTTATGTAGCACTCAATTACAACAATGTTACATGGCACTTGAGTAACAAAGGATTAAATTTTGATATCACCTTAAAAGCTTTTTCATATTATCATTCAATTATACATTGACATACCATTACAAGTGTTTGAATCCTATAATAACGACTTTAATGCTGTAAAAAAATACATGATTAATTCACGATGGAAACAATTATATCAAAATAAACCTCTTCTAGTAAATACTTGAACTAGTCCAACAAATCAAATATATACATGACATGAAGTAAGTTCGAATGCGATTTTGAGAATGTTATAAGATATCAATATCAATTTAGTTCCCCAATTTACACCTATCCTACCCATCACTTTGATACTTATAAGGATAGTTCATTTAATACTATAAAGATCCGACTCGATACAATAAATACCTAAAGGAGTAATTCACTATCCTGAGTATCTTTCAAACACTAATTTGAGTACTAACACTGCGTTTAGATCGAGAGACAAGGTGAGACAGGACACGCAGACTCTTCCTTCTATGTTTCAGATTCTAAGTGCTACAAGAAAATCTCTATGTATTTGTGTCTATGAGACACTAACCAAATGGACCCTAGCATAATCTAGTTTTATACTCAACACAAATAACTAACAGCTAGTTCATTATAAAACAGAGAGAGAGAGATGCTGAAGCTGAAATCAAAATCAAACTAGGAAGTGTTCGTAGAAGGAGGAACCAAACCTTATCAATGTCAGGGAACTGAGCTCGCATGATTTGAAGCGCGACGAGCGTATCGCTGAATGTGAGATCGTCCTCTGCAAAATATGCTCAAATTCACAAACAACCTAGAGAGAGAGAGAGAGAGAGGCGAAGAAGAAGAGAAGGTGCGTACGCAGTGACGAGGAGGTTGCAGCGTCGGCGGCGGAATCATCCATGCGGCGGCGTTTGGTGCCTTTGGAGGAAGATTCTGGAAGGTCATCCATGACTGCTGCCGCGTTTATTTCAACTACTTAGGGGGTGTTTGTGAAACACTGGAGAGAGAGGATAAAAGTGCGCTTCAGTGTTTTAAATGTTGTTCTTTGATATTTAGCAACTTTGATTTTGCGAGTCAAAAACTCGTTCATTAAAAACAAAAAATTATAACTTTTGTATTTATTCAATGCACGTTTAAGTTGTTGCTAATTATTATTGATTTTTTTATAATTTTTTTTAAATAAATATTAAAAATATTAAAACAATTATTCTAATTTTTGGACACTGTTTATTATTTTAATTTTTTATAATATATATTATTGTTTTTATTAAAAATAATAAATTAAATAAAAAATTAATTATAAATAATAATAAAAATATAATTTATAAAAAATTAAAACTTAAAATAATAATAAAAATAAAATTATTAAAAATATTTAAAAAAAATACTAAAATATATTATTTTTTATATTATTTTTAATTTAATAAATAAATATTCATTTTTACTATAAAAAATATTTTAAAATTATCAATTTTTATATGTTATTTTTAATTTCATAAATAAATATTAATTTTTATTATAATAATAAAAAATTATAACATATTAAAATAAAATACTATAAAAAAATACTATATAAAAAATACTAAAAATATATAAAAAAAATTAAATATACTTTAAAAAATAATATTATAATTTAATATTATATTTTTTTAATAATTAATTAATTATTTATCTAGAAGTGATTTTAACTAATATTATCCAAACAATATTTATTTTATCAAAATTAATTTTAGTAAAAATTGTCAAATATAAATTATGTTGGCACAAACTCACTTTTATCCAAAATTAATTCTACAAAATCACTTCCATTCAAACTCCAGTTTGCTTAACGTGAATCCAAACACATACTTAATGAGACGCAGAGGGACACCACTCAAACACTGATGCTGAAATTTCAGTTCACTTTTCTCTCCTTCCTAACTCATATGACATATCTTCTCCTTCTCACTTCAAAAGTCTAGGATTTAAATCTTAGAAGTTGCAATTGAGGTAAAAATTTGATAAATATATGAAGAATACGTAAATATATTGTATATTTAGAATTAGAGATTGTCTAATTTATTGAGATATCTAGAATTGAGAGTTGTTTAATCTACTGACAAAAAAAAGAGAATGTAACTAAAATTTTAGTTTGGGATTTCAATACCTTTAAAACGTAGGAATATAAAAAAAATTAAAATTAAAATTTTAATAATATTTTTTTAAAATTTATCCACATTCAAATTTTTCTATTCTAATTTCATCTCGTTTTTTAATAGATTAGAACTTTTCTGTTCTTTCGTCCTTTCTTTTATAATTTATCGGATCGTTGTTTAAGCTTCACCTTTCGTCGTTACCGCTAGGAGCTATTCTTTGTCATCACCGATGTCACTGTGTTAAGGGTAACTTATTGTCGTTGTTTTAGTCATTTTTTCTCTCGTGCATTTACTGCTCTTGGTTCTTTCTTCTTTTTTCTATATTTTTAGTGTGTGTTTGCCATGAAAAAAAATAGTTTTGCAACATTTTACCATGAGTGTACCTAATTTTGCAGTGTCTTGCCATGAATTCAGCTCGTTTTGTGTTGTTTATATTCTCTGTTTTTCTGTGATAATTTTTTTTGAAGTAAAATATTATTACCATTCTAAGTTTCATCCTATATTGATGAAGATTGTGATAATTCATATTCTTGTTGAGTGAAGGAGATAGGTTCTAAATTTTAAAAAAGATATTCAAGGTGGCAAGGTCTTTAAATTGTGTTCTTAATAATATTTAAGTAATTCTAACTCTTGCTAACATCAATGTGATACTTGTTTCTAATTTCTATTCAATTGGTGAAGCATTACATATCATATATTAGGTATGGAAACAGAATTGATAGATTAATCAAGTAATTATTTGCCTAAATAAAAATCTTTTTGTCTTTTGCATAGGTGGTGAAAGTTATTTTAAAATTCTTTAATAATTTACATTTGGACAAGAGCTTTTGGGACTTGATAGATTCTCAAAAAATTACAGTAATTCAATTCATTTTTAGATTGATCTAGTATTGATTGAGTTATTTATGGTATTTTGTGAAAATTATGATAATTAGATTTTTGAGTTAACTTTGATTATATTTTGGTATGACTTATTATTTGGTGTAATTCTCAAATGTGATGTAAGATTTACTATAATGATGTAGATTTTTTTTTTTTTTTTGTTGATGTTTTTCGACAACCCTTTAGTGTCTTTGTTTGGCCTTATTTAAATATGGTGGTGCAAAATATATCTTTGTTCATATAGATTTTTGCAAAAATTATAAGGGATTGAGTTGTATTTTTTTATTTTTTTTGGATGAACGGGGTCTGCAGACCCCAAAAGAAAAAGAAACTAACTAAAACCTTTTAATATAAGAGTGCCCGAACAATCAAAAGCTAAGATATGACTAATATCAAAGGGTGCAACATCAAAGGTGTGAAGGCCAAGGGGAAGGTTTTGTCCCTTCTTTGCAAGATGATCAGCGGCGAAATTTCCTTCATGAGGAGTGTGCACCCATGTAATGTTGGGAACTCTAGTGGACTTGATCTCGATATCTTTCACAAGGGGAGCGCACTAGTACAGGGATGGACAACAATACACCCTTGGGTTATGAACTTTAATGCTTATGAATCAAACTCCACAATAAAAAGATTATAATTATTAGCCATTGCTATTTGGAGTCCATAATTAATCTCCCAGAGCCCAGCATGCATAATTGAGTAACTCCCAAGATTACACGAGAAACCCTTCAAAAATTCTCCTAGGTGGTTCCGAGAAACACCACCACATGATGCATTATTGGAGTGATTCAAAAAAGAGTTATCAACATGAGTTTGATTATGTTTTCCTATGGAGGATTCCAGCGAATATAGCATTCGTGGCTGACACGATGAATGAACTGCTGCGGAATATACTTGGAGAGTCGGTTCGGCTCATCAATCCTTGTTTTGATATGTTCAAGAATTGTGCAGGGAGGTGTCAAAATCATTTTGTTTTCGGGTGAACCAGAGAGAAGAGGTAGCCATGCTGAAAGTGATTTATCAATTATGGTCTTGTGAGAGGTTTCATAAAAGCCATTCCTGCAAATCAGAATTAAAGAGCTTCCTGTGCCAACTCAAAGGAAGAAAGGAAAACCAAACAATCTTAGCAAAATCGCAGTCCCTAAGAGTGTGTAAGGCTATCTCATCATGAATATTGCACCGGAGACACACAGTTGCAATGGTCAGGTGGCACCGTCTCCTCTCTGTGTTGGTGAGGATGGCACTGTGAGCGACTAGCCAAAGGAATAATCTTATGCGCTCAGGGCCATGCCATTTCCAGATGAGGTTGAAGACTTTACTCGGTTGGATAGAGTGATCCATGAGGGTCTGTTAGGCTCCCTTACATTGGAAAGAACCATCATTCGAGAGGCTCCAAGC
Source organism: Arachis hypogaea (assembly GCF_003086295.3). Classification (NCBI taxonomy): domain Eukaryota; kingdom Viridiplantae; phylum Streptophyta; class Magnoliopsida; order Fabales; family Fabaceae; genus Arachis; species Arachis hypogaea. The sequence goes on from NC_092047.1 coordinate 19,605,118, forward strand.
AATATGATCTAACTGTTTTCAAGGGAAAGGTGGTGATATGGCAGCGATCTTTTGGACCACCTCCTCGTGCAGGCAACCTTTTAACTTGTTTATATCTCAATGTCTTGAAATAGACAAAAATCCATCAAATTATTGCCATGATTAATATCAGCATTTACTGGAGAGCATACGACTCTAATTTTCCCAAATTTGGGACCCAATTATGGTTCCAAAATAAAAAATTATTTTGTAACCATCTCCGATTCTCCATATGTTGTGTTGTTAAACTTCCGGCTAGGAACTACATATTCCTTTCCAAAGATTTGATCTATTTCTCCTCCACTCAACAATAGGAATAATGTCATTGCCGGCATCATATTTTGCTTTAAGAACTTTGGTCTACAAGGCATCCTTTTTAGCTATAAAGCCCCAACCTTTCTTCATCATTAGGGCTTGGTTCATTTTGCTTGCTTGAAGAATCCTTAGGCCACTTGACTTCTTTGGCTTGCCTACTTTTTTCCCACTCAGGAGATGAATTTTCCTAGCTTGGTTGGTATCTCTCCAAATGAAACTCTTGCATTTACAATCAATAGCATTACAAGTAGCAGTTGGAAGTAAAGCAATTTGCATAGTATATAAAGAAGTAGAAGAGAGAATGGATTTCACCAAGGTAGTTCTTCCAGCTAGAGAGACAGAGGAGACCTTCCATGAATTAATTCTGGAATTGAGCTTATTGATGATGTCATTGAAAGTACATTTAGACACCTTTAAGTGCAGTAGGGGAACCCCAAGATATTTCCCAAGGTTGTCCGTCCTAGCAAAATGGAGGGCTTCGCTTACTTTAGTCCTGACATGATTCCCAATATTTTTGGATAAGAAAACTCGCGTCTTGTCAAGACTGACTTTTTGTCCAGAGCTTGTACAAAAGGCTTCAAGGCATCTTGTAATAATATTTTCTTGGTCCACACTCGCTTCAACAAAGAATAAGGTCATCTGCAAAGCATAGATGAGAGATCTGGGGGCCATCCCTCTTGAGATAGATCGGTTTCCAGAAGCCATGCTCAACTGCGACATTAATAAGCTGAGACAACCTCTCAATATAAAGGACACAAATATATGAAAAGATAGGATCCCCTTATTGAATGCCCTTGGATGGAATGAATTTCTCTAACTCTTCGCCGTTTCAAAGCAGCCTCATCTTAGTCGTGGTAATACAAGACATGATGAGATTTATAATGTGAGAGCAAATACCAATATCAACAAGTATATCTTGAATGAAACTCCATTTAAGTATATCATGGGCCTTCCTAGATCAATTTTGATGGCCATCCATCCTTTTGTGTCCTTTTTATTCCTCATGGAGTAGATGATTTCTTGACTGATAATAATATTGTTAGAGCTATGACGTCCTAGAATAAAGCTGTATTGGGGGTCTCACTAACTTCTCCATAATCACCTTCAAACGGTTAGCTAAGACCTTGGTAATCACCTTGTAACTTATCGGCCACAACTGTTTTAGACTAGTGACAGGCTCGACCTTAGGTATAAGAGTGATAAGAGTCTCATTTATATCTTTCACCTTTGCTGGATTTTGAAAAATGTCCCCAATAAGAGAGTAGAGATCATTACCCACTTTTTCCCACTAACTTTGGAAGAAAATAGCTTAAAACTCATCTCTTCCTAGGACTTTATAACCATCCATGCCAAACACAACGATTTTAATTTCCAAAGGGAGGATGCTTTTGCCAATACTCATCAAGTCCTTTCTACAAATAACAAGGAAGGTCCCCTACAAATTAAAAGTAGAGTTAGGTGCTATATCATTATAAAGCTCAGAGAAAAAAAGTAAGGGCCATATTTTCAAGAGTATTTAGATTAGTAATAGAATTACCAGCATCATCTTGTAGAAAATTGACTCTATTTTTCCTTCTTCTAATCATCATGGAACCATGATAAAATTGTGTTTCAATCTCCAAATTCAATCCACTTGCTTCTAAATTTCTGGTGCCACAAAATTTCTTCTTGAGCAAGAGTCTTTTTATACTCCTTCTAGAGTTGTATTTGGAGTTCTTCAAAATAAGAATGACTTTCCTGATTCAGCCTACTAGAAATATCATGAAGCCTTCTCAGGATTTTCCTTTTCTTTTTTAAGATATCACCAAAAATATTAGCATTACATTCCTTGAGAGAATTTTTAAAAGAGAAGATGCCTTCACACCAAGAGTCATCCATATACCAAGAATTTTCACAACATTCTTAAAGTCGAGGTGGGTGAGCCAGGCTACCAAGAAGCGGAATGACCTTCAACCCCTATTAAGAGAAACATCTGCTACAAACTGTAGATAGATTGGAGAATGATTTGATTTAAGGGAGGGGAGATGCTTGATACAAGCTTTAGGGAATCGGATTTGCTAATCCAAGTTGCTGAGACCACAATATAATCTTTTTACTAAGTAGCCTTTTTTTCAAGTAAAAGGCCATCCATCATAATCAAAATCAATTAATCCACATTCAAAAATACAATTTTAGAACTCCGAAAAGGCATCCAAAGCATTTCGAACAAACCCACCCCTTTGCTTAGGCTGATGGAGAATGGCATTGAAATCCCTAATAAGCACTAGGAATGATTAATATGTCCAACCAGATATATGATATTGTATATAAGGAGCGTGTTGTGGTGCGATTAGGACTACCATATACAGCTGGAATTAACCAAGGATCGTTACGAAATGATACCTCCAGATGTACAAATTAATTATTATAAGTCAATACATTAACGTTCTAATACCTAGAATTCAACAAACACCATATGCATCCTGAATGTCCTTAGGATTCCACAATAAACGATCCATCAAGACCTATTTTTTCTCGGATAGTTTTGCCTCTTGGACCAGACACATGGGTTTCCAGCAAGATTATAAAATCAGAATTATACTCTCTATTCAAATCTCTAATAAGAGAAGGAAAGAATTTACCTCCAGCACCGCGACAATTCAAACTAATTATGTTCATCATCATAAAACCATAGACGGAGAAAGCAACCATCAAAGATTAAAAAATCAAGATTGGGTATGAACCCTGCTACCTGAAACGGGTTTGACAAGAGAGGCACTTCATCAATTAGTATGGTCTTCATCCAACATCACCGTATCCCTGTCCGAGGGTCTCTCTAAATCATTTTCCGAGTTGCTCCCAAGATTCTTGGTGTTAAGACAAATCTTGCTTCCCAACTTGGATTATGATATCAACCTTTACCATAAAATTATCCAGAACAGCATCAGCTTTCTTCGAAACTTCAAAGGCATCTTATTGTTCCTGCTGTAGACATATCATATTTTCAAAATCACAATTTCCATAGCTACCACATCCAGGTTCTTTTCTTTTATTTTAGGTCGAGCTTCATCATTGTTGGAGGCTTGTTGTATAATAATTTGTTTGTCAATATTCTTAGACATGGGCTTAATTCCCTTCTCCTTAGATCCTGATCCAATCCCCATAAGAGTATTTTTCTTATTTCCTTGTGGGTTCTTTCCAGCCCCTTGCCTTAGAACTTTTCCCGTGATGGGTTGGGTCCTTTCATCATCTTTCTCGGCCTTATGCATTTGTGGCCCAATTATTGGCCTAGCACTCTTAGGAAGCATTGTCTTCATGCATCTCATGCATATTAGTTTCATGTTCATGCTCTTCATACAAAACACTAAATCTCGAGTTGTTATTCATATATTGTTCTTCCGAAATATCCTTGTATCCGTATTTGGAATCAAAATTAGAATTATGATAATTAGCATTTTCTCCCATAGGCATGTTTTCCTTTCCATGCCTATAATGTCTTCTCACCATCATCCATGGGCCAAAATTTGGTGGAGACTGATTGGTCCGCATATCACGTTGTATCTCAGATGCATGAGTCTTTTCCAAATTTAGATTATCATTAACGTGATTCTCACCAAAATTCTCTTTCTCAACATTGTTTTCTCTCCCAGGATGTTCTCCATTTCCTGGTTGTTCTCGTTAGCAGTTGCTGTTTTACCACATAGCTCCGATTGATGTCCATAAATATCACAAGAAAAATATATCTGATGTAGTACTTCATATTCAATATTGAGTACACACCCAAGGATAGAGATGCGAGGACAAGTTTCTTTGCAAGATCAATCTCAACACTAATGCGAGCAAATTTGCCTCCCGAATGAATAGATGTTGTACAATCGATTTTAAGCATTTGGCCTAGAGCACCCAGTCTCCATAGGAATTAAGGATTATAGAGCTCTATAGGAAGGTTCAAAATCTAATCCATGTCGCAATCTTCTTTACTTCCTTTTCAGATGTAAGAAAAAATGGTCTCCACCTTTGAACAATAAGATAATGAGCCGCCACCATACATAAGGGCATGAGAGTAATTCTCCTCATCTGCAAGGTGAACAAAAAAATAGTCACGATCTATATCAATGATATTTACATTTGAGTTAGAGCAAACATCTCCTTTGGTTTAGCCCACTGCCCATTATCAAGTCTCCTTAAGTTCAGATTTGGCCGCTTGCAAATATCCATTAAGTCTAACCGTGCGTTATCGTTATCTTTTATTCGCTCATCGTCCATTATTGTGTGCAAGAGATTATCGAACACGTTTTTCTCAATGTGCATCACATCAAGACAATGTCGAACCAAGTTGTCTCTCCAATAAAGCAACTCCAAGAATATACTCTGTTTAGTCCAATTATGCTCCCTGCCATATCCCGGAGGCCTCAAAGCTGCCCCATTTTCAACGATCTTTGGGATTTTACTGAGACGATCCCAAACTTGCCAATTACTAAACTTTTTGGGTGTCTTTTCGTGTTCAGTTGTATTCTTTTTGAATGAGTCCCTGATACCCTGAAAAGGATGATTATAGTCGAGGAATCTTTGATGGCAATCAAACCACAAATTCTTACCGCCATTCAGCAACCAAAATGCCTTCATATCCTCATACAAATGGGGCATGCTATTCTACCCTGAGTGGACCAACCTAACAACATGTCGTATGCAGGAAAGTCGTTAATGGTTAATATCAAGGCAGCCCGCAGTTGAAAGTTTATCTTCGTCAAAATATCATACGTTTCTACACTATCAATCCACAACTTCTTTAACTCATTCACCAAGGGCTGCAAGAAGACATCTATTTTGGCCTTTGAATTGGTGGGATTAGGTATGATGCAAGTTAGAAACATGTATGGGTCCTTCATGTACATTTCACGACTACAAGCTAACATGAGTACGGGTTACCGAAATTGGAGCTTGGTGTGAACCATCAAAGCACAAAGCTAATCTAACGTTTCTAGCCTCACTCGCAAACATAGGATGGACACAATCAAAATACTTCCAGGCTTCTCCATGTGACGGATGCGTCATAGTTCCATCATCTCTCTTGTTGTTACTATGCCAGGTCATGTGAGGGGTCAAACTCATCGATGCATATAATCGTTTCAGCCTAGGGATCAACGGCAAGTAGTGCATCTGTTTTATTGGAACTCTCTTTAACTGATGCTAACCAATTTGTTCTCTCTCGACTTGAAACCTCGGTGATTTACAGAATCTGCATTCAACTAGGTCTGTATCCCCCTTGTAATACAGCATGCACCCATTCAAGCAATAATCAATTTTCAACGACTTTAGACCCAATTTCGAAACTAGCTTCTTTGCTTTGTAATGGCTTTGTGGGATGTCAGAGGTCTTGACAGGTACCAATTATTGTAAAAGGTGGCTCACTTATCAAAAGACTCTTGCATACGATTTGACTCTGACTTAATATTCATCATTCTAACACATGCAAACAACTTCGAATGAACGCTTCCCTCAAACAATGGTCTCGCAGCAGATTCTAACAAATGATAAAATATCTTTGCCTCTAGGTTAGGCTCTTGTTCAGCCTCTTCCTGCTCTGTAATACCTATTGCATCAAACACCATCTCGTTGTATCTCTGTTGGTTACCCTCCCAAATCATGTCTTCGATGTTTAGTTCTCTTTCGACTCGAACCCTCATTGATCAACAGTTAGACCTATTGAAATTCAAGCCAGGCCTGTTAATTCCCTGTTTGTCCACTTCTCCATGCTTCGTCCACATCCAATACCCATCCTTGAACCCATTACGATAAAGGTAAAGCGTTATATCTACAGGTCTTAACCACTTAGCCAGCCGACACTTTTCACACAGAAACTTAGATACCCCTTCAGACATAAACGGTTCCATGTTGAACACATACCCAACAAAATGCGTCAACCCCCTCAAAGCATTCAAGTTTTAATTCCCCCGTCCACTGTTATTTCTATCATATATCCATAGATGATGACTTGGAATTATTTTGAATCACACACCCTAGAATTCGACAAATAAGACAAAATTATTAAAGTTTTTACAAAATCTGGCATAGCATACCCTATAATTTGAATCTTCTACAAACCAAACAAGTTTTAAAACAAATCGTACAAAATTACGGCAGAACTTCCCCTTAATTCAAAGACATCCATCAAATAAATAGAACAATTTTTACAAACAAAACAATTGCAAGCATGTATTAGAACAAACACAAATTCAATAACATATCAAATCCTAACCGTTCTAGTGCGCAACCCCTTATAATTCTAAAATTTTTCAGCAAACAAAGGTTTCGAGAAGGTGCCTCTGCGCGATCTTCTTCCACTTCCATCCTAAAATGCTATCCTAGAAAAAAAAAATCGAACATAAAACTTAAACAATTGATTATAGTTAGAGATAGAAAATCTTTTAATCAATAATTTGATAACAAAGTACATAACAAAATCCTATATTCACAACAAAATCTGAAAAAACTAAAAACCACAAGCCAAACCCTAACCACAAACTCCATTACCATAATTTAGCCAACAATTTGATAAAATGCCTAACAAAATTCTAAAGTCACAAAAAAAATCCGAAAAACAACCAAAAAAATCTATACCTAATCCTAATCATAAACTCCATTACACTAATTTAATCAATAATTTCATAAACTATTTACCAAAAAATCCTAAACTCACATAAAAATCTTAATAAAATTAAAAAACTATTCCAAACTTACCTTTGATCGTGGCTGCAGGATGCTGGAACAATGGCAGTATTAGTAGTGACGGCAACACCGATGATAGTGGCTACCAAGAATAGTGGCGGCGTCCAACCTCCCCGGCCGTAACCGACAGCTCTAGGGGCAACAACGTCCAGCGGCGGTGGCACTAGAGGCTCTGGCAGGTGACGGCGATGCCAGCAGCACCTCCTTTGACAACGGAGCACAAGAGTAGAGAGAGAAAGCCAGAGAAGAGAGAGAGAGAGAGAGAGAGAGAAGAGAGAGTGAACTCGGACAAGTGAGGAAGGAAGCGTTCACGTTTGAATCTTAAAACACTTTAGCGTCAGATTAATCCAACGGTAAATTGGTGCAACACAGCGTTTCATTAAATCTATTTACTGCCGGCTAAAATCGACGGTAAATTCTCTAGTAACTGTCATGCCAACAAAATCATATTTCGTGCCACTAATCACAGTCGAAATTAGCGTCGGAATGTAAAATCCGACAGTAAATATTTTTGAAAAATATAAGCTACCTTGTATTCGACGCAAAATCCGCTGGTAACCGTCGACGCTAAATCCGACGATTCTTAGCGCCTTTCTTGTAGTGAGTATTTATAGAAATTATCTAACAATGGAGATAAGTCCTAAAAATTAAGAGACTGATAAAATTAAATTTATCTTTTATTTATAAAGAGCCTGACAACTAGGATACTTGTATTCAAGGATAGAATTTGTTTGTGCATATTATGATGTATAAGGAGAATTAATTTTATACTCGAACCTAGACAATCTAGGGGTATAAAACATAATTTAATTAAATAATTGCCTAAGAACCAAGTAATTATTTAGGATTATAAGTATATCTGATATAATTTAAGCATGTTTATTTGAAATAGGTATAAGTAATAACTTGATAACCAAGGTACTCATTTATTATTTTAATATTTTTTGGGCAAAAAACAGAAATAAGCTAAGGGAGAAAATAATTTACGTGAATTAGCCAAAACAAAAATTGCTTCATGAATCCACCAATGCACGTTTATATGTAGTTCAAACCAGCTAAATTCTAACTCCATTTCTACATAATTTGAACCAGCTTGGTTCGAATTATACACAAACACACGCACACACTAATTCGAACTAGCTTGGTTCGAATTACACACAGTAATTCATGGTATAATTCGAATTATGCTGTTAAAAAATTAATAATTTATTAAAAAATTTTATTAAAAATTTATTAAAAAAATTAATAATTTAAAAATTAAAAAATATATATTTTATTTCATTCGTTAAAAAAAAGCTAACAAAATATTTAATTACGAGACTTCTTTAAAATATTAATGAGCTATCAATTCGAATTCCATACAATACTTTTCTGTCCATTTTTAATAGCTAATGAATATTTTTTAATAAATTTTTTTAAATTATACTACAAAAAATATTTTATCCTATGCAAAACAATTTAAAAAAAATGGCTTAAAAAATGTTAGGAGTACTATAAAAATTTGTAATGTTCTAATAACTTAGATAAATACATGTATGTACTCAAATTTTAAATAAAATATTCTACATAGTCAATAATAATTTAGAAATGAAAGAAAATATTTTATTCCATACAAAATAATTAAAAAATATATTTTATTCTATACAAAATAATTTTTAAAAATGGCTTAAAAGATGTTATGAGTACTATAAAAGTTTCTAATATTCTAGTGATTTAGGTAAATACATGATAAAAATATTTTTTTTTAATTTCTAAATTATTAGTGACTATGTGGAGTATTTCTTTAATGTCCAAAGTCATTAGGACATTACAAATTTTTATAATACTTCTAACATTTTTTAAGCCATTTTTTAAATTATTTTGTATAGAATAAAATATTTTTTTGTGGTATAATTTAAATAAATTCATTAAAAAATATTCATGATAATTTTTTAATAAAATTATTTAAATTATATGGTGAGATATTACATGATTCGAATTACGCATGGAGAAGTTCTAATCACTCTGATTCAAATTATATGGTGAGCAATTCGAATTCTATACAATACTCTTCTTCCCATTCTTGATAGCTCATGAATATTTTTTAATAAATTTTTTTAAATTATACCACACAAAAAAATATTTTATTCTATATAAAATAATTTTTAAAATGGCTTAAAAAATGTTTGAAGTATTATAAAAATTTGTAATGTCCTAATGACTTTGGACATTAAAGAAATACTCCACATAGTCACTAATAATTTAGAAATTAAAGAAAAAATATTTTTATCATGTATTTACCTAAATCATTAGAATATTAGAAACTTTTATATTACTCATAACATCTTTTAAGTCATTTTTTAAAATTATTTTGTATAGAATAAAATATATTTTTTAATTATTTTGTATGGAATAAAATATTTTCTTTCATTTCTAAATTATTATTGACTATGTAGAATATTTTATTTAAAATTTGAGTACATGCATGTATTTACCTAAGTTATTAGAACATTAAAAATTTTTATAGTACTCCTAACATTTTTTAAGCCATTTTTTTAAAATTATTTTACATAGGATAAAATATTTTTTGTAGTATAATTTAAAAAAATTTATTAAAAAAATTTATTAAAAAATATTTGTGAACTATTAAAAATAGACAGAAAAGTATTGTATGGAATTCGAATTGATAGCTCATTAATATTTTAAAGAAGTCTCGTAATTAAATATTTTGTTAGCTTTTTTTAACGTATGAAATAAAATATATATTTTTTTAATAATTTTTTAATAAATTTTTTTTAATAAATTATTAATTTTTAACAGTATAATTCGAATTATACCATGAATTACTGTGTGTAATTCGAACCAAGCTGGTTCGAATTAGTGTGTGCGTGTGTTTGTGTATAATTCGAACCAAGCTGGTTCGAATTATGTAGAAATGGAGTTCGAATTTAGCTGGTTCGAACTACATATAAACGTGCATTGGTGGATTCATGAAGCAGTTTTTATTTTGCCTGATTCACGTAAATTATTTTCTCCTTTGGCTTATTTTTGTGATTTGCCCTATTTTTTGTTAGAATTATAGATTTCTTAATTTATTTTTATATTTTAGATTTTTAAATATCTCCACATTTATGTGACATACTTGAAAGTAATAAATTAGCTATAATTTAATAATTGTTCTTATATATAAAAGGATTGCATTGTCATTGATATGATAATCCTACTAATATAATATCATCCAATAAAATCGATGATGGAATGGTGAGAATTTGTGAAGTATTTGGAATATTACTTTGTTGCAATATAGATTGTTTTGAAAGCTATGAGTTTCAATTTCTAACGCATCCACTCACTATCTATTACTAAATATCTTGAGAACATGTATAATGCCTAAAATAAGATAATACGGCAATAAAAAATTTTGTTTAGGCTAGTAGGAATATACTTTATTGAGCGATCTATTTTAAATTAAACAACTTTAGGAGTTGGGATGCCATTAGACAAATGGCTTTAGTGAGATTTGTTCTTGCAAGTATTTTTGAAGATTTATTTTATCACAAACAATTGATAATTAGTCTTACAATATATGTATGACAAGAGTAGAGAAAATAGACCAATCAATGCAAGATTGTTATTCCATTACCCCTACACTCATAAATATATGTGAGTCTAATTTTTGGAGAAAAATTTTATGGTGTGTAAAGAGTTGCAAAGAAGTTTCTCAATTTATATCAAATATTCATTAATCAAAGAGTTGACAGTAAAAGTTGGTCTCGATGTGGATACACATAGCTCCTTTGTACCGTCGAAGGAGAAAGTTATTTTTACTAACATACTTAGATATTTAGATATAATCTATGTTACTAGAATAAAATTTAAGCACAAAATAAATCTTTAGGATTACTTTCTTTTCTTTCGTTGCATGTTATGAACACATTGTAATCATTTTTTATCTACATGTTGGATCTAAAGGTTATGCATTCATTGCAGTTTCCTAAGTACTTAAATGCATATGAAAGTTGGATATTTGTGTGTGTATATATTATTTATAATTTTTATAAATTTCTATTTTCATATTTGAATATTTATGATGTATGTATTTGAGGTTAAAGATATGGATATTTATAATTTATACATTTGCTGTTAAAGATCTTTTATCCTGTCGTTATGTCTTGAATTCTTTAGTTTTGTTTTGTGATATTGTAATAGAGCCTCTTATTGTTGTGGATAGTGAGTTCGTTGTGAGAATTGAATTCAGCTCTAAAAAGATGTAATTATAGCAATCAAAGATTATACCATTTATAGAATATTAATTACTGAGTGTATGAGTCAGAACTAATAATATTCTATGTCCAATATACACAAAATAAAATAAACTGTGATTGACTTTTCAGTTTAGTATGATCTGGGAGAAGTATTATTGGAAGATAAGGAAGTACAATAATAGTTACACTTATACTAGAGCTATCGTATCGTAAGACCATTCCAAGTTGAATTTTGTCACAACTACAAAAGCGGTAAAAGTCGTTCGTAAAAAGCTGACCCCATGAAATATGTGTTTGTTGAAATTCAATCAAAGTTCAAATATACTATAAGTTACAGCAAAATATGGTTAGCTACGTAAAAGTTAGTGAAAAATTTCAACAATTAGAAAGTTTCTTATAAAACTTTTTCCATAGGATATGAAACGATGTGTCAAAAAGAGCAATCAACAGTTGTCTATTTTAAAATTATGGGAATGAGTGGTTCAAGATGAACAGATATTAAATTGGGTCTTTTGGAGTTTAATTTTAATTCTTGCATCAAAGTATTCAGAACTGCAAATCACATGTCAAGTAAACGATACATGCTTGTATAGAAAATATAAAGGATCTCTCTTGACTTCCCTCCCTCTCTCCCCTTTAGTTTTATGTATTTGTTGTTCTGGTTCTTCTTTTAGGTTTATTGATCTATTAATTCTTTTATGGTGTATTTCTCATTTTTTGTGGTATTTTGTCTCTGTTATGCAGTGACGGGTCCAAAAAATTTATGTTGGGGGTAAAAATAATACACATTACTATCAAAATATATATTAATTTAAAAGTGCACATTTTATCTCTGTCATTTTGATCATAATTTGAAATTTTGGGTCGTTGTCAAGGATCAGCTACCAGGTTTTTCACATTGAATTCTAAGAACTTCTTTTTATTAGAAGAGACTAATGGAGTGACTTCAGAATCTAGTGGTAGCTTTCTTTTGAAATATTTTTTATTACTATTTTTAAAAATAAAAAATATATATTCTAAATTAGTAAATTGATCAATTCATTTTAAAAATTTATATGCAACATAATTATATATAATAGAATAGAACGAAAGATAAATAAATAAATAATAAGCATCACTAAATTGAGAATAAAATAAAATATATAAATTTATGAAGAGAATAAAAAAATAGATTAATACCTAAACTATAATTATTTGAATTAAAATTTGTAATTGAAAATATAAAAAAGAGAAACAATGAAATTAAAAGATACATAGAGTCATAAAGAGCTATATAAAATAAAATAGAGAATTTAAAATTTACCTTTTGATGAAGAGAAGATGACCACTAGACAAGAAATAGAAAAAGAATATTAAAAATATAAAACTAAGAAAAGGATTTAATAGAATAAATGAGTAACGACTGAAATTTGAGAATAGAAGAAGACTAAATTTAATTAAGTTAACTAATAGTCAAAATAATAAAAAAATAAAGTGAGTTTGAGGCTATATATATATAGGTTTAAAAAAATGAAATGGGAGTGGGCAAGTGCCCCCTCGTTACTATGGGTCCGTGCCTAATTGTTATGGATAATTTGAGTTTGGTGGTACAGATCTTTTAGAACTAAAAAAAAATATGCATTAAGAGAAGTGTTTCTTTTATAAACAAAGAGTAAAGTGATAAATAAATTCTTTGAGAATTTATATTTCTGACAGATTAGTCTCTAAAAAAAAGAAATACCAATAAAGTCTTTTAGAATAGTAGATATGGATATATTATCTTTAAATTAGTCCATACGATTAAGATAGGAGGTCTTAATTTGAACTCATTTGTTCGCATTTATTATCCTAAAAAACTTTATTGATACTTTTTTTTCTTTAAGGGCTAATCTATCCAAAATATAAATCTTTAAAGATTTATTTGTCACTTTACTCAAATAAAATTTTACACTAAAAATTCACAAATTTAGTCGAAAAAGAAGAAATGATATCTCACATTGTTGTTGTAGTATTGTATAAATCTAGCAGCTAAAAGAAGCTCAGACTTATCTCTATCTATATTTGTTAAGATTTATTTTAATTAAAATTTATACTCACTCTTAGCATATAGTTTTACGTAGAATATATCTTTTTTCTCATTTAAATTTAGATTTAATACTTTTCTTTCTCCACTATTTATAAGTATTATTAGACTTTTTACAAATGTAATTTTTTTTAAAAATTATTATAATATTATTTTTAATATATCATTTGACACTTAACAAGAATATTATAGTAAAAAAATTTACTAAAGAAATAACTTAATCATATGTTTGTATTTTTTTTCTTGGAACAATTCAAAAATCAAATATTGAGAAATAGGATGTAACAACTAAAAATACATTGATGATTAATAACAATAAATAAATTATCTAAAGAGGTAAATACTAATTCGATACTCAAAAGATTTAAACGTTAATAAAAGGGTTAAGTACGATTTTGGTTCATAACGTAGAGGTCGAAAATTTATTTCGTCTCCGATCTTTTTTTGCTACAAAATGATCTCGAAGGTTTTAGTTTGTTTTAAAATCGTCTTTTTTACCAAAATTTTATTTTTTATTACTAAATTACCCTTGATTAAAAAATATAAAATAAATATAAAATTAAAAAAAATAAAGAAAGAAAGAAAACAGAGGGTCATATGGGGGAAGGGATCACGAGGGGGAAGGGAGAAGGGAGGGAGGGAGCTGCCGTCGTCGCCGTTGAGCTGCGTTGTCGTACTGGGCTCGTTGCCGCCGTTGAGCCCCCGTCGTTGACCGCGAAGAGAGAGAGAGGGATTCATGCCCTCCACTGCCGCCATTGCCGCCGATGCTTCTGGTCCTCGCCGCTGCTCCACGACCCTCACCGCCCATACTGAATTGTGGCTTGATTTGTAATTTCTGTTGACATTGCTTGTAGCTACTGTGGTTGAGCTAGTAAATTGAAATCCGATTCTTCTGTGTGAACTGTATTTCTTGTTTGTCTTGCATAATCAAAATTTATTGTGAAATTTTCTGCTCGTAGATCTATTTTCAAATTGTTGTCTGATTAATATCTGAATTTTTTGCTTGATGTATATTCTGATTTGTTGATGTTGCTGCAATGTCATGCTCTGTTGATTGGGTGAATCTCTATTTCTGGTTTGGCTTGAATATGGAATATTAGATGCTGCTGAATTTATTGATTATTATTTAAGTATCTTGGTCAGCTTTTATAATCTTCAAGTTTTGTAAACAAGTTTGAATTTGATTCCAACTCAAATCCGAGGAATTACTATGAAAACAAGTTTATGGAAATCACTACGCACGGATGAAGAAGATGAAGAAACAGAGCAAGAGAGGAGATGATGAAACTGTGATAGGGGTGAGGGTATAATTGTTTGAAGGACGATTTTAAAACAAATTGAAACTTTCGGGACTATTTTGTAGCAAAAAAAAAGGCCGGGACGAAATAAATTTTTGGCCTCTACGTTAGGGACCAAAATCGTACTTAACTCTTAATAAAATGGTACCTAACAGATGTTATCGACAAAATAATTCCTGAACGATTTTTAAATTTGACAAAAGTGACCATCCATCGTTTAACTCTATTTTCATTGACCAAAAACACTGAGTTGGTAAAAAAAAAATTGATAAAAATTTTAATTTACCCTTTGTTCTACTGTCACTCTTTTTTTTTTTTGAATGAACCAATTTTTTTATCCATAATCACACGAAAATCCCAAAAACAAAGAGGTGAGGAAGAAGAAAAATGGAAGCAACGAGAATGCAACCATAAAAAAAATAGAAACAATGACAATCAAATATAATCAAAACAAAACACATTAAAGTAACAATAAAAAAGAAGAAAAAAAATGAAAACAGCACCGCAGACGAGAAGAAGAACACCACCACAACAAAGATGAGAAGAAGAAGAACATAAATACTAAATTCCAACCTCTAAGAACGTATTGTGATAGAAATAAAGAGAACCCCCAAGAAAAGCACGGAGTTACAACCCTTCTTTGGCGCTACTCGAAACCTCGCCATCAGCGGCGTCCATACCTACTTCCGAGTATCGCGATGACGATAGAGAATTTTTTGAGTTTCACTGTCACAGTAGGGTTCGATTTGCCGGTAAAGCCTTTGGAAAATTTCGCAGAGAATTGTTTAACCAAGTGTTTGAATTCGAAAAATGTAGCCAGATCCAAAGTCTTTGTCTCTTTCGTTTCTTATATGTAAAAAATTCATTCTTGTTATTGTTGGTAAAAAATAACACGATAATAAAGTTGTGTGGTGAAAAGTTAGAATGATAGAAGAATTGGGATAGGGTGAGAGGTTGGTGACCCTGGGAGTTAGGGGCAAGAGAGGATGGGATTAAGGTCTGTAAACAAAGGATTAATTAGAGATTTTATCAATTTTTTTTTTCAAATCAGCGTTTTCTGTTAATGAAAACGGAGTTAAATGATGGATATTTATTTTTATTAAATTTAAAAATCGTTCAGAGACCATATTATTGATAATATCTATTAGATACTATTTTATTAGCGACTGAATTTTTTAAATACCAAATTGATATTTATCTCTTATCTAAATTATTCTTTTAAATATGTTATTTAACCATTAAGAACAATTTAAATAATTTATCCTAAATTACGAGTTATTAAATTACTTTTAGTAGTTAAAATAGCATTGTCTTAAATATTTCATAAAATACTTATATAATAATCCTGAAAATTTTTTAAGTATATTAGTACATTAATATTTCAATAATTGTTATGATTGATCTTAATTATTTATTATATATATTTTTTATAAGTAAGATTCACGTTTAAAAATTAATGAAATATCAATATATCCGTGAAAATTCTCCGATATTCCTTTGCACAAAAGGAACCATGTGCCTATCCCAGTTTTGGATGCTACGCAGTTCCAAATCCAATGTCACAGCTTCCACTTTCTCTTCTCTTTGCAAGTTGCAACCTCTGAACTGAAACGAACTCTCAAGCCTCAACTGAGTCATAGGTACGTAATTGTGCTACTAGTACTATGCTGTGTTCTCTAATAATTATACAACGTTGTTTCTTTCTTTCTCTCCATATCCATGGCACCAGATTCCACCCTTTTCAACACCCCAGATCCATTTTCAACCTCTACTCAACGCCCTTTTTCTTACCCTTATCATTTTTTGTGTTTCATTTGCCACTTTCATTGCAAAAATCGAACCTTTTCACCATTTCAGTTATATATATATGTCTCTTTGCCTGTGGCACCCAAAATTTTGTTTCCACTGAAGTTTTGATTCTTTTAAACGTCCCCAACTGTCGGTGATTTCCTTTTTACCCTTATGCTTCCTTTTCATCATTTCAAAGTAATTTTAATATGCATTTATTCATATAGCTGGTTTTGACAGTGCCAGTTGAAATTTCTGCTCATCTTCCATGTTTGGAATATTACAAAAAAAAGAAAGATAGTTCAATACTTCAATTGTTGTTGATTTATTTATTAGATTTCGCTTTGATGCTCATTATTGCGGCTATAATTTTAAAAAATTAATTTATATCATTTTTTGTTTGGTGAGAGAATGTGAAGCAGGTCCTACAAAGAGGTGATATTGTCCTTTAACTGTTAAGTGATGGGTGGTGATGCTGTTTCATTTCTTCTTGTGTTTAATTTTTTATTTTTATTTTTTCAGTTTTCAGATCATGTTTCAAGGTGTTCTCAACTTCATCAAGTAGTTGGTTTGTGGAACAAGTTCATTTATTTGATTGTTGCCCTCCTGAACTCAGAAGTGAGTGAGTGCGGTGAGGAAAATTTGGGATGGTTGTTTAACTAAAATAGTTGCTTTTACTTTTGAATTATCTTTGTTCCTTTCAGTTGTATGCTAGTTGAAGTCATGGTGATAAGTGTGATTCTTATGTAGTGGCCAGAATGGCGAGAGGGCGAGCAGATGGGAGCCCGAGAAAACGGTTGGTCACGATTATGTTGGTTTTCGTGACTATTGGTGGTTTGATTTACTTGTATTCTCAGAATAGCAGCGAGTCTTCGGCTGTTAACAAATCTTTGAAACAATTTAGCTGGAAGGGGGATGGAGTTAATGATGAATCTTCATCCGGAACCAGTGTTGTACCAAAGACCATTCCAGTGAGTTATCTTGATCTGGACTTAACGGGACACAGTGTTTAGATTTCTGCTAGTCTCAAATGTTACTTTCCAATGTGAACATTCAAGTTATATTTACTGTTCTACTACATGTTTAAGGTCTGCGATGATCGTCTATCGGAACTCATTCCATGCCTAGACAGAAATCTCATATACCAAACAAGATTGAAGCTTGATTTGAATTTGATGGAGCATTATGAACGACATTGCCCAATGCCCGAGAGGCGTTATAATTGTTTGATTCCCCCTCCGCCAGGGTACAAGGTAACTGTCCTCTCTCTTGTTGTTTCTTCATAGATGGAACTAAGAAAGTACGAAATATTTAGAAGTTTTTATGTTCTTAGGCTTTAAGTGTCTTATATGGTTCTTGATGATTATAGATTCCAATTAAGTGGCCAAAAAGTAGAGATCAGGTATGGAAGGCAAATATACCTCATACCCATCTTGCAACTGAAAAATCTGACCAAAACTGGATGGTTGTAAAAGGCGAAAAGATTGTTTTTCCTGGTGGAGGAACTCACTTCCATCACGGTGCCGATAAATATATTGCATCAATTGCCAATGTAAGCTAGTTACTCCTGTTTGGGTTGGGACTAAAATAATCACAAAAGCTTAATTTATTCATCAAAAACATTATAACTTCTCCTTCATGACTGGTATTGCAGATGCTCAACTTCCCAGATAATAATATAAACAATAGAGGAAGGCTCCGCAATGTTTTTGATGTTGGCTGTGGTGTTGCAAGCTTTGGAGGATACCTACTTTCTTCTGATGTAATTGCAATGTCATTAGCACCAAACGATGTTCATGAAAATCAAATCCAGTTTGCTTTAGAGAGAGGAATTCCGGCATATCTTGGTGTTTTAGGAACTAAAAGACTACCGTACCCTAGTAGATCATTTGAACTTGCTCATTGTTCTCGTTGTAGAATTGATTGGCTTCAAAGGGACGGTATTCTTCTTCTTGAGCTGGATAGACTGCTTCGACCAGGAGGCTACTTCGCCTACTCATCTCCTGAAGCTTATGCTCAAGATGAAGAGGATAAGAGAATTTGGAAAGAAATGAGTGCTCTTGTGGAGCGGATGTGTTGGAAAATAGCTGCCAAGAAGAACCAAACTGTTATATGGGTGAAGCCACTTACAAACGATTGCTACTTAAGAAGAGAGCCTGATACTCGGCCACCGCTTTGCAAATCCAATGATGATCCTGATGCTGTTTGGGGAGTTAATATGGAAGCTTGCATCACACGTTACTCTGATCGTAAGTGATAACCTCGCTCTTCCTTACAATAATTTTTCTGATATATAAAAAAATGTCGAGGGCATAGGATAAAACTCATTAGAATGTTCCGAAACCATACATTACATTGCTCTAAAAACGCTAATCTGAAAGATGAAACAAACAACTGCAGCTTTTTTTGTTTTTTTTTTTTTTTTCGGGATAAAAAACAACTGCAGCAAATTTCTGCCTTGTGATCATACGGTTTCTTACAAGAGTGATGAAGAGTTGATTATGTAAATAAGTAGCTTTTTTATTTTTTAGATAGATGCTTCATCTCTCTGTTTATATCTATTAATGTTGCATGGTTTGGTTTTGTTCCAGTAGCAATTTCTCATGTTAATTCATGAATCTTAAAAGTTGAAAATTCAATGTCAATAACTACATATCCTGCTGGTTTCATCAGAAATGCACAAAGCAAGAGGAAGCGGTTTGGCTCCTTGGCCGGCACGATTGACTACCCCTCCTCCTCGTCTTGCGGACTTCAATTATTCTGCCGATTTTTTTAACAAGGACATGGTAATTCAATATATATATCCTTTTCCCCCTTTTAATTTCTTCAATAATGTTTAGTGTGATTTCTTAAATTTTACCTACACTAAAGATAATAAAAATATCAGATAAAATATTTGAGAGGGTGGAGAAGGACCCGTTGGAAACTATTAACATACCGAAAATACAGAGAGATATAACTGAGATAAGATCAAATTTATTTGAGATGATTGCATCGCAATCCTGGTGACTGTTGAAGTGTCATTTTCTATCAGATCTTTTTTCCATAATTGAATTGAATACATGATTAGCTTGATAGTATATCTGATTATCTATACTCTCGGGGCATTGGCACAAAAGCAAAGACATGTATATAAGCGTCAAGTTTATGAAAGGACTAATTTTGTGCAGGAAGTTTGGCAACAACGAGTCAATGATTATTGGACCATGCTTGGCAATAAAATTAAGCCTGACACGATCCGGAATGTGATGGACATGAAGGCAAAGTTAGGTTCATTTGCTGCTGCTTTGAAGGACAAAGATGTTTGGGTTATGAATGTGGTGCCAGAAAATGGGCCAAACACACTGAAGATAATATACGACAGAGGACTGTTGGGAACGGTTCACAACTGGTATGACTCATCTTTGTAAAAGGAATGTTCTTCACTAGGCTACATATAATAGCAATTCCTGCCAGTTCTAACTAATTTTGATTTTTGTTTCTTTTTAGTATTCTATTTTGAGCCATTATTACTTTTTTTTAAAAATTTAAAGATTTGACTAGAGATGTTTACATTGGGATTTTGTGGTGTCGTATGATTCAGATAGACTGGATGAGTGGTCGGTCTCACTAGGTTAGATATGGTTAGGAAATGATTGCATCACAAATCGAGTAAGGGTAGTGTTGGTTATAGAGATGGTAGAATCTTGTCACAAGTGGTATGGATATGTTTGGAGAAGGTCTATCAAGGCTCGAGTTAGAAGAGTGGATCGAGTGTAGTATTATTACTAGTGGTAGAAAGAGACCTAATAAAACTTTAGAGAAAATTACTAAGATTCAATATAAATTGTCTAAATACAAATATGATTTTTGATAGGGCATTGTGGTGTCTTTTGATCTATATCGCAAACTCCGCCTAGGGGACAATGCTAGTGCTATCCGATTCACGAACAGCGAAGCAGAGGTTGGATGTTGGGGTTATTGACAAACAAAAAGCAAGTTACCAACTCAAAATACTGATTTCCTATTAATATTAGACTCAAAGGCTTAAATTAAGCATGGTAGTTTTCCAATTAACCTAAATGCTTTGTTGCTTTTGCAGTGCTATTTTGTGACCTTGTTTTGCTGTCAATGTGACAGGTGCGAAGCATTTTCGACCTACCCTCGTACATATGACCTACTCCATGCGTCAACTATATTTTCTGATATCATTGAGAAGGAATGCAGTCCGGAAGATTTACTAATTGAGATGGATAGAATCCTCCGGCCGAAGGGTTTCATCATCGTCCACGATAAGCGGTCAGTGGTGCTGGCAATAAAGAAATTCTTGCCGGCGTTGCACTGGGAGAAAGTGGCCATATCTGGTGAGGATGACGATGCGATATTGATCATTCAAAAGAAGATTTGGTTGACAAGTGAGAGCATCAGGGTTTCAGAATAGTGACATATAGTCATATACTACTATCAATGAAGATGGACGGCAATCTTGTTCTTTCACTTGGAAGTGTAAAATGGAAGCAATACTGAGTGCAAAGATGGCTTATAGCTCTTTTTTCCCTATGCTTTAGGTGTGTTCTTTTTCCCTCCTTTATATGTTATTGGGTTATTCTTATTCTCGTGAGTAGCTTGAGTTGTAATGAAAGCTCAACCAAATCATGGTCCTTGAATTTTTGCATGCGAACATTGTAACCATGATGTCATTATTGAGGAAATTAGAGGAATCTGGGTAATTATACTGTTTCGAAACTAATTTGAACAAAGTACAGGATATATTAACAATGTTTACATGGATTACCATTTAGGTTTTTATTTTGTGGAGAGATGGTGTAAAAGTATTATTATATCCATTTATGCATTAACTATTAGTGTTTCATGTTGTCTCAATTTTCAACTTTTCTTTTTATCCAAAAAATTTCACAAAAAAAAAATTGTGTAATACTGTTAATACATTTAAACTAAACTAGTATTTGACCAAAAAAAAAAAAAAAAAAAACACTAAACTAGTACGGGATTATTTCACTTTATTATTAATTTATTTGAGATTTTCTTTTTATTGAAGCTATGTCGAATATTGACATTTATTTTACAACAATGTCTAGTCCCGCTAGGTGGGGTTGACTACATAAATTAAACGACGTCATTGAACTCTATCATGTATCATGTCCACAGAGAGATCGTTTATATGTAGATTTTGTTTGATCATTTCATGGATGGTCTTCATAGGTCTTCCTCTACTTTTCATCCCTTGTCTATCTTCTATCTCATCCACTCTCCTGACTGGGTGTTCTGTCGGTCTTCTTTTCACATATCCAAACTATTTGAGACGCGATTCTACCATCTTTTCTACAATAGGTGCTACTCCAACTCTCTTTCTTATATTTTCTTTATCCAATTGCGTATGACTATTCATCCATCTCAACATCTTCACCTTTGCTACACTTAACTTATGTTCGTGCTCTCTTTTGGCTGCCAAACACTCTATACCATAAAGCATAGCCAGTCTGATACCAATGCGATAGAATTTACCTTTTAAGTTTTAAAGGCATTTGTCATATAAAATCAGACGTACTCCGCCATTTTGACCAACCTGCTTAGATTCTATGATTTACATCATGTTCAATCTCTCTATTATCCTGTATGATGCACCCAAGATACTTAAAACTTTTAACTTTTCGTGGATGTTTTCTCCAATCTTCACCTTTGTATTAGGGTTTCCCCTTCGACGGCCGAACTTACATTCTATACATTCTGTCTTGCTACGACTTATGCGCAGACCATACACTTCTAGAGCTTCTCTATATAAATTCAACTTCTTATTTAGATCTTCTCTTGACTTTCCAATATAAGGATGATATCATTGATAAAAAACATGCACCATGACACAGACTCTTGGATATGCTCTGTGAATACTTTCAAAACTAATGTGAAAAGATATGGACTTAAGAATGATCCTTTGTGTAATCCTATACCAATAGAAAATCCATCAATCACACCATCTTGAGTTTTCATACTAGTTGTAGTCCTATCATTCATGTCTTTAATTGCACGAATATATACGATCATTACTCTCTTCCTTTCCAGAACTTTTCATAAAACCTCCCTTGGCACCTTATCGTACGCTTTTTCCAAATCAATAAACAATATAGATCCCTTTTATTATTACGACACTTCTCCATCATCCTTCATCCAAAATAAAAATATACCTTGCATTAAAATTTATTATAATAATAAAATTAGAAAAGTTATATATAGAATAAAAACTTTTGAAGCAAGATATTTTATTTTTTGGTGTCTGATGCAAGATAGTTTTGGTTAATGCACTACATCTCCTTTTTGGGTTTGAATGTTTAGTTTAAAGATATAAAGATTTCATTATAGATAAAAGCTTTATTATTTACCGATCACAGAAACATTAAGAACCCAAAAACGGAAAAAAAAAATATAAAGAAACATTAAGAACATCCATCAATATTCGCAGAGGCTTCGTGTTATCTTGTTTTCTATCAAAATAATCATTATGTTTGAAGTTAGAACCTACTCAACTTTTAGTTATAATTCATTTTCAAGTTTATATATCTAAATGTTGCATACTGCGCCCACAAAATGCTAGGAAAAACGTGTTCACACTTCACACCAACAGATCAAACACTAACCTCTAATCCATTAGCTAAAACTCGAGACGTTATTATCATATATTTCGTGATTTTTGGAGGAACCAAGTTTTACTCTTTAACCTACTGCTTCCTGCATTTCTTCCCAACAAATCACACCCTAAAACATCAACAGTCCTCTCAAATTCAAATTGAATCTTAGCTTACCATGATACTGAGGCCATATAGCATATGTTAAAATCAGGTGATTGATTCAAGGATAAAACTTTATGACCATAAAATTTTAGCACTTGTCTCTAAATTGAGCTCTCTAAATTTGTTATTAACTAGTACAACAAGGGTCCTACAAAATTGGATCAGTTAAAAAAATTCCTTAAAGTGAAAAACTCAAGTTATCTAATCATCGCTTTATATAATAGACATTACTTGCTTCACTCATGCAGATTTCAACTTGGTTGATGTCGAAGCAAGATAGGAGAGAATCCGGTGCCCGGAAAACATCAAGAAAGCTCCCAAAAAGCCAAGTGTTTTGAGAGTAGTGAACAGGTCCAGCTGCAACATCAGCAAAAGTAACTAGAGATAAGCACTTCAAAGGAGAAATAGAAATAAACAGACAGTAATAGTATTCCCCTTTCGGATAAGAAGGGGAATGAAAACGAACACTTCCAGTGCAACTATCCACCACTTGTTCAGGTGATTTATGTATTTGATTTTGCTTCTGCTGAACTGATTCTAAGTAGAATTAGTTCTGACTGAATTTAGTTCGAATTGATGTTTGACGTAATGTGATTTATGTTTGTAGACACTCCAAATGTGATTTAGATGTAAAATGTTTTCACTTCTCCCAAAAACAATTCCAGAGGAAAGAATTGAGCGAGTTAGAAATCAAATGATAAAAAATTAAAAAAATTACGCAAAATCAATTTTACCTCCTCCCCAAAATCAGTTTTAATAATGTTCAAAGGAGATAATGCTTCTGATTGATGCATTAGTTACTTCTGGTCTACAGGAACCAATAAACATCAATTCATAATGCTACACTAGTGAAGAGTGAACATACCTTCAACCAGAAAAGTACATAAAGCAACAGCACTGCGGCAATACTGAGTTGGAACAGCATGGCAAATGCAGCAGGTACTGTTGAACTGGGGAAATTCTTCAGGTTCACCCCCAAACGTAATAACTGTAGATGAGATAAGAGGGAGTGATGACCACGACAGATCAAATCAACTGAAAATAAAGCAGCCATCTGCTGCTACTACAACTACCAAGTCTTTTGTCAATAAAAGGTATCCGTTTTACATTTCCCCACCCACTAAAAATGAAATCACTGTCCTATCATAAACCATGTCTACAAATAAGCCAATTAAGACTAAGTCATTCATTATGGTCTCCCTTTAACCATTGTCTTGATATCAATCTGATCCATTCTGAAGTTTCTACAAGTCTTCTCTTTACATGAACAAATCACTTGAGATGAATTCTATTATTTTGTCTGCAATGCATGAGAGCATGTCACCTAACTTCTCTCTAAAGCAAACGTTCTCAACTTATTTTATCTGGTGCGTCTACTTATCAAGCATAACATTCTCATCCTAAGCATATGTTAAGTTCATAAAAATAAACAAAATGGCTACACAAACACACTGCATTATTCACTTTCCATTTGTGTTACTTTTCCCATTTTTTTTCTACACCGCTGCCTTCTCTTAAAAAGAGGCATGAGGACAAATATATTTATGCCACCCAAGTACCAAAATAAGACTTACCCCAATTAAAAAGCCAAGGAATGGCAAAAGGATCAAACCCAAGAAAGTAATAGAGAGATTCTGAGGTGGTCGCTTTTCAGGGGTCCTGAATAAGTGAGTTATCTCTGTTTTGGGCCCATATCTTGAGTACGGGTCAACTGGGGGTGCAGGAGGTTGGGCTGCCTTCTCAGGTGCTTCCGGAAGATCTAATTTGACATGGCCAAGCAACCGTATGAAAGAGTTTTCCTGAAATAAAGTAGTTTTCACTTGGATATCCTTACTGTTTCTAAGGACAAGATAGGAAATTGAAATTAAAAGGAGGTTTTGCGAGATACCATGGCAGCATCACCAACAGTCAGCTCAATATCATATTTGCCTGAGAGATAGAACAGTTTCTCCACCAGGCCAAGAAAATCCTACAAGCCAAAACAACAATGTAAGCAAAACAAGAACAAACAAAGAATATGAGATACAAGACTTTCCGGCATTCACAAAATTATAATGGCAAAGAAAGATGTTTATATAAGCACCTCTGTTAGAGATAGCAAAAAAGCAGTTAGGGAAGGTCAGCAGTTCTAATGTAGCAATATAAGGTTACAGTTGCCTTACAAGTGGTAAAATTTGTGCAATATAATGTAGCAAGATAACTTCTCTATTCAATTAATCTCTCAATTTATATATCCAGAGAGATATAAACTATGCAGAATTGCACGATTTAATAAGCTTAACAAGTACTCCAACCAAGATATACTTACCAGAGTGATCTCAAACTTCTTGCCAACATTTCCAATCACAAAGACGTGTTCTACCTTTATCTCATGCCTAAACTTCAAAATTGCCTGCAGCACAACAAAATCCTCAATATACAGGCCACAGAAATGACATTCAAAAGGTCTATGCAGCAGCGGCATACCTGATGTGGCTTAAAAACATGACCGTGAGGAGTTGCCAATTGGAAAGAAAACCGCAACTTCTGCAGATGGTTAGCTGAAAATGAAACAACATCATTTCCGGCAAGATCTAGCCTGCACCAGTAAATGGAATTTGGAAAATGAAAAAAAGTCATCAAAGTAAGAGCTACAAACAGAATATGGTACAAAGATATAACCTAAATTTTACAGGACAGAGTCACAAGAAAATGACGACATACTAATCTGCAATCAGAAGTATCCTAACTATGATGATGGAAACCTACGCTTTTTTTGTCTGGACACTTCCAAGGTCACCCAGAACTCCGATTTCTGCATTGCTGACTGCAATAATTCCAGTAACATATATAGGCATGTGAATTTGGCCGCCGGTAGCATAAACTTGTTTACTGTGAGTGTCATGAAGCACAATCTACAAACACATGTAACATAATATGATTGAAAGGAAAACACAAATATATCTTGATGCAAGTATGCAACAGAAGGGGAATAAAACCTACACTAAATAAACAGGAATACCTCAAAAACAAACACATATGTTCCCACATCCACATTATTTGTGAAACCATCCAAGACATGAAGTCCACTTCTTTTGTCATACTGGAGTTCCTGCATCATGGAAAAATGACAATGCCATAGATAAGAGAGAATCCAGGGAAACTAAATAATAGTGCTATAATTATATATTCTATCAAGCCTCACCCCTCAAAATAAGTCCTTTGACTCATCACTCACCTTGCTCTCAATAATACTTGAATCTTTTGCACCAGAACTGAAAGCTCGGACAAGCTTAACTACTAGAGGTGGTGCGGCTGAACCAAGTGCTGTACTCACACGAACCTGATCAGTTTTGTAATTTGTAATAAATGTCATATTTTCTCAACAGTAAATAAGTAGAAACACCGCTTATTCACAAATCTATGGAGAACATAAGTGAAGAGTAAAATTGTATAGCTGAGTGAAATAGATGCTGCATGCAGAATTGGATATGTATAAGGATGAGGTATTGATATGATGTAGCATGGCATGCAGATGAATCAACTAGCAATGATTGTAGGTAATGCAACTAGTGTTCAAGGTATAGAGTGTTACTTTTCCTTAAGATAAAAACAAAAATAAAAATATATGGAATATATGGGCTAATAAGAATAACAAGAATTATTCGTGATAAATGAAGAGAAACCAATTTTATAAATTGCAATTGAATTTTTAAAGAGGTTTGACTCATCAACAAGAAGATTAGAAACCCATAGGGTTACCAAGTCAATGGATATTTTCCACTTTTTTTTTGTTGAACAAAGAATACCAAATATCATGAGAAGGCATTGAGATAGAAACCTAATGTCCAGTGCCTTAATAGGGCAAGGACCAAAATCCAAAATACGGACCAATATCATATGGGAAAATTTGCAAGGACCAAGACCTTAATAAAGTAAAACTATAGCTAAACAAAGATTTTAAATACTTTAATTAGCTACATACCTTAAGTTGGCCTTTCGTGGTTAATGAATAGACCGTTTCAGGAAGTGACAATATCAATGGGATGGTAACCCTACAACAAGATAAGTCAAGAGTTACATTGGCTGAGAAGAACAAGAAACAGAAGGAAAAGAAATATTGCTGTAAAACAAATTTAAACAATAGATTGACTTGTATAGGCACTTGCCTTTTGCTCTCCAGAAAAGCTAACGATTCAACTTGATTGAAGAAGTCCTTAGCATCTCCTGGGACTCCAATGCCCAAGAGAAACTTTGCTAAACCCAATGTTTTATCCCCTGGAAGCTGCTAAATGCAAAGGCAAAATATAAAAGTTATATTTTCCCAAACTTTTTTCTTTAAAAAAAATGGACAGTAATCACATATACTCTACATACATTTATTTCTCCAGAAACTGCAGCAGCAAATGCAGTAACCCCTCGAACAACTGAAGAGGTCGTGGAAAGGGAATCCTGATGCTCATGCCCACCAACAGTTTCCCCATCAAAATAGAAGCTTCCATCATCTGTAAATTTATAATATGTTTGTATAAGTTCAACATGCAAAATATTAGACATAAAGAATGGCAGGACCAATTAAATTATGCATGTGCACGTGTGTTTGTCAAGCATATCAAGTCAGATTAATAGTTAATTGTAATAATGCAAAGTAATTTTGACCAATGGATATTTTACATTAATGGGTCAAAAATAAAGTATAAAGCCATTTGACATTTTCGAGTGATCATATGTCCTTTATTTTAATGTTGGACATCCATATGTAGTCTAATGACCAATATTTGCTCCTCTCATCTAAAAGTACAAGAATCTTCAAGGAAATTATTCACTTTGATGCTAAATGGCACCTTTCAGAAACGAGTGAACTAAAACAAACATCCAACAATCTCACCCCTAATCAAATGGACTCTCAAAATTCAAGAATTCTGAAGATGCATCTAACCTCGGGCTACTTAGATCAGAAACGTTGGGCATTAAGTATATTAAAAATTGTAATGTCCCATTACATGCCAACTAAAGAGAATTACATAGTTATAAAATAAATATTAAAACTTCTCACTTTGAATGAGGTAAAAGAAGCAGCCATGCATACCATTTTTCTCAATGCTGTCAAAAAGCTTCAGTATATCATGTTTTACAGTATTGACCTGCCAATACGGAACTAGTATAAGATATTAATAGATGTGACAGGACAGATTCTGTTACCAAGATGTAACAACATGTAGGAAAGTTACTTCTCTAATCTCTAAAATATATAAAGGGGATTCTACTATATATAATGGGGATTGGGAGAGGTTTGATGCACAATTTTTTACCGCCCAAAAATGCTCTTCATCCTATATATGCATAAAATACTTTCGGTTATTTTTAAAATTTGAACCAAAGACCTCTTAATTGAAGTGTAATGTACTTACCATCTTGAGTAACCTCACATTTATGATTTTTACACACATTTAATAAAAAAAAGGTGGATTAATAGGCACGAAAGGTTCCTATTATACATAAAGGGCTAAAGAGATACTAAGAGAAATGTAACACTCATAAATTTACTTCATATCACCATGTACTGCATGACATACTATTTCTAGTGCAATTAATTTTATCTAAATAAATTTCTAGACAATTTGTTAAAATTATTCAATTAAACAACTAGCTAGGATCCAACTTTACCTTAGACTGGTCAATTTCAGATGATGCTAGTGAAATCACTCCAGCAAGGGCTTCAAATGCTAATCCTGCAAGATACACACAAGAAGTTGTCAGTAAATATAAAGTTCAGCAATTAAAATAATTCAAGGGAAGGCACAAGTCAAATGCTAGCTCTGACATGGAAAATATTAGGCATATGAAAGATAAATAATAATATATCAAAACATTTTTCCATGAATTACCAGCAGCATAGGCACTGGATTCCGTTTTGTCAGAACTGTAGCGCCATTTTCCATCACTTTGGCTTTGAGCCTGCCAATGATGAGGAGTAAGGGCATGACATCAAAAGCACACAAGAAAGTATTTATCAAGGAAGTATCCTTCAATAGTAGAACTCGCAGCAATCTTATTTAACACAACTAAAATAACAGAAGGAACCTTGATTGACTGAAAAGTTCCCGTGGCATCAGCAAGAAGAACATCAACATTTGAATCCTGATCCTGCAAAGGAGATCAAAAGAAGGTAAGGACCACAGGAAATGAAAAAAGAATACTAAAGTGTCCAAAACTTAAACTAACACATCATGAAAGAAGATTTGGCATATTTAAAAAATTGAATTATCAACTATAATGGTAAAATTCCAAGGAAATAAGCTTCATGAATAAAAACATAAAAACATGTTTAACATAGTCCTTTGGGTTTGCTGCGTAAAGTAGAGGCCAAAAAATTACCTTTATGAGAACCAAACCTCCTATTGAGTAGTATAGGTCAGGCAAAGGACTTGCATCGCTGATAGAAGCCTTGAGTCTTGAAGCAATACCCTTTACAATATAAATGAATTACATTAGTTTCCATACTTAAAATTATTATCTGACAAATTTTTTCCACCCTCTCAACATGGTTAACAATATACAAATTTCTAGTTAATCACCTAATGTTATGATCAGAGCAACAATAAATGATGTGTATTTTGCAGTTAAATAAGCCGATAATAATTGCACACCACATTAAGTGGGACATTTCAAATTTGTATCATATTTAGGTTTGAAAATAACAGTATTGTTTTCGAACATCCTATTTAGAAACAAGCAACAACTGCAGTCAAATAATAGTTAATAAAAACAAATTTAAATATAAGTACCTCGAAAACCTCCCCATTAACCTTGCATTTCAATATGCCATTAACTTTCAAAGCATAGAACAAATCCTTAAGAGACGATGACAACGAACTCAGATTTTCCAACACCACCTTACATGTGTCCGTGCTCACACGGTGCTTCTCTTCAATCCCTAGAATCTCAAAAACCCTGAGAGCCTCATACGCATCCTGCAAACTGATGAAAACAGAACACAGTATTCAATCAGTTGAGTCAAGACCATTTCCAACATAGCATACAAATCTAACAATAGTAAAGAAACAAGCAGCATTTGCACAGATCAGAATCAAACAGAAAAAATAATGCATTTAATGGAATCACAACGCAAACTGATCTCTACGCACAACAAACACAATCTCAACATCACATTCAGCATATTAACTCTAATCTTATCGTTTTAAGAAACTGCAAATTGCAGCAGCAATATTGTCATGAATGCCATCTCCCAACAACAATTGTGGCGACGTCAACAGCATTTTTTTAAAAAGAAACATTTTTTCTGCAAATCGCAACAACAGTAATTCTTTACGAGAATGAGCTACGAGAGGGTTTAATTAGGGTTTCTCTTGGTTTTAACCTGGGAAACGATCCGTGAGAAGGGGCGAAGAGGTTCAATGCGGCGGATCGGTGATGATCGGAGATCGGTTGGGGAATAGTGGTGGTGGCGGTAATGGCGGCGAAGATCGAGAGAGCTAGAACGAGGACGAGAAGAAACGGTGACGGTGCGCGAACGAAGGCCATTCCTGCAGAATATGAATTAATAATTTTGTTGAGCGATGAAATCAGTGGTGAAGTATTGCATTTTGAGAAATGATGGAAGTGGATCAGAAGAATGAAGAAGAATAAGAGAATGGAGCATACGAGAGAGAGAGAAAGAGAGAAGAGAAGAGAAGAGAGTGAGATGGGTCAGCGCCGAGGAGTGCTCCCACTTAGCAGCGACGACTTACACTACTGAATTCTGAATACTGATGAAGTGATGATGTATTGGAGTAGTGCTAGGGAGCTAATGGTCTAAGTGTACAATGTGTACAATGGACTAAATTTTTGGTTTATGAATATCCGGCAGGGATAATAAACATCTCATGTTATAAAAAGCTAATTTTGAGTTTACCAAGGTTCGAACTCTTGATCTTTTGGATCTGGAATTCTAATATTATGTCCTAAAACTACTCGTCCCAAAAGCATAACCTGACAAGACAATGTAACACTAATAATCATATCTCTACTACTTTCTAAATCTTCATTGGCTCCCTATACTTTCTCGATGTGTTGTTAACTGGTTCGGTTTCTCACCGGTTCGTGTAGATAGAGCCAATCAGCCAACAGTCCAACACCCAATTCGGTTCCTAGATACTCTAAACTTATGAAATTTAATATTTTTATTTTTAAAATTATGAATTTGATAAAATAATTAAAATTTAATTACTTTGTTGATCTCTATAATTTTATCAAATTTGTAATTAGGTCAAGTAAAAAAAAATTTACAATTAGGTCTTTATGTTTTTTGTTTTTTTTTTCAATTGGGTTCTTATGCTATTTTTAATGTTGTAATTATGTCATTTTTACGTCAAAAATATTAAAATTAATAGAATATTTTTTTTAAAAAATGTGATCAAAGATTTAATTAGGTTTTTAATTATAGATATCTTCAATTTGTATAAAAATATTTAGTTAATTCTAATATTTTTATATTAGGAAAGGTCTAATTATAAAATTAAAAGCAATGTAGGGACCTAATTAAAAAAAAGTATATGAATCTAATTAAAAATTTGGTAAAACTGTAAGGACCAATAGAGTAATTAAACCAATAATTAAAAAAATTAAGAATAAAATATTATTCAAAAATAAATATAAAATTGTATAAGTTATTTAATATATAAAACAATTAATTATATTGTTATTATGTATAACAAAATCAAGATACAAATTTACAAAAATTATTTACAATATAATTATTTATAAATATTTTTTAATCTATTTTTTCAATGGTATTTAATTTAAAGCATATATAAAAATTTATGTTTGAAGTATTCTTTATTTTAGCTTGTTTGGATTGATTCCAACTTATAATCGCCGGTTAGTTGGAGGTGACTCCGACTTATAATTGTCAGTTTGTTAAAAGTGATTCCGACATATAATCGTCAGTTTGTTGAAAGTGATTCGAATTTATAGGTGTCAGCTTGTTTGAATTGATTCTGACTTATAACTGTCGGTTTGTTTTTATATGCCAACTTTAATATTAGTTTGTCGTAATTCCTCTTAGATAAGAGTTTTATTAACTTTCAAGAATTGATATAACAATAACAGAAGAGAAGATTGTTAGTCATGGTCTCATGGAGACTATCAAATGTAAAAAGATAATGATTGGTAGAGTATATATAGTTGTTCTCAAACTAATTAATAACTAAGTTTGTTTCCGAATTGATAGAAAATCGAATTTTGTTCTCGGATTAATTGACAGTCAAGTTTATTCTCGATTTGATTGATTAATTTTGACATACGAAATAATAAGATACATAAATGTCATACAATCCAAGTATATAAAGTAGTATATATCTTATAAGAAGATATGATGTATTGAAATTTTAAATAAAATATTTATATAAGTAAATTAGATTATGCATACACATAATTTTACCGAGATAGAAATGACTTAGTAATTTAATTTGTTAAGGTCATTTGCCTTTCATTTTCCTTTCAAGTTGATTTTAAATTCTCCTTTTTGTGCATTGTAAGTTACAGAAAATTTGAAAGGATTTGTAGTGAGTTATGGGGTCTTGGTCATTGTGCCAACTTTGGTTGGGGAAAAAAAAATCAAATTTAAATTCTCGCATGTATCTTTATTGTTTATGAATCTTGGTGGAGAAGGAATTCTTTTATTCGGCCCAAGGCGGGTGCCAAATATTCTTACATAGTAAGTCTAGCGGTAGGTATAATTCGTCTTATTCAGGGATTGAGCTTTTCTTCGCCTGAAATGGAAGAGGTATACGTCGATTTCAAGAGAAACAACGGCGGTATATATTTGTAAAAATATTCTGACGCTCAAGTAAATAAGAGTAAGAGATGAGTATAATGTTATTTAAAGTAGATAGCATACATCTCTTTGTTTTGACTTGCTATTTATATAGAGTGAATTAGGTTTTAGTTGTACCATAATAGGGTTACTAAATTGACTTATTATTGCGGAATTGTTAGGGATATTAGTCTGATTTTGTGGTAATTGCTCCTGAACATTATTTGAGCTTATACCAAAAAATTTATTAAAAAGGGAAGACACGTGCCTTTGATTTAGCACATTTGATTTGTATAATTTCGATTTATAAGTAGTGTAGTATAGAATTACAAAGTGTTCATAACATACAGCGAAAATAATAAAATAATCAAATTGATCTATTTTGTGATTAAAATTTTATCAAAATAAGACGGGTAAGATGCCAATACCTGAGTATACTAGTGAATAAGACTTTCTCCTTCGATAGTATGAAGGCACTATGTGTAGCCACACCAAGACTGATTCTTGTTGTCAACTCCTTGACCAAAAAATTTAATTGGAAAACCTTTTGCAAGTTCATACACCAAAAATGTTTCACCAAGAATTAGACTATTTTGTGTATGTAGAGGTAAAGAAAAAATTATTATGTTTCCTTTACCATATACATATATATAATATGAGTTTGGTAACTTATTTGAAATAGAATAAGTTAAAATCTTATCCATATTTAAAACTCATCATAGAATAAATAATTAATTATTTAATATTTTCAATTATCATATTATTGTATTCATAGTGCTAACAAAGAATATAATAATATTTTGTTTGAATTAATATAATTATTTATTTGATCAAATCAAAATAATAATTAAATAATTCTTTACTAAGAATTAGAACACTCGTTAGTGTATGATCTCGTAGGTTTAATACTAAGCGGGTAGTAAATTAGTCATACTAAATTTTACTAATCAATGTTAGTATCTAGCAACACTCCTTGACGACCCGATAACGTGAAGTAATAATATTTTTACTAAGAACCTAAGAAGAACAAAAATATAATTCCTTCCATCTTTCTAGCTCTTGGCTAACTTTTAGAGTACGGTTGGATTGTCAAACTCTAACTTGTTACCATTATTATAATGAATTATGAATGACCTAAAAAATTTATTTCTTTAATCATTCAAATCCCTTGGCCAAGACATTGTTTAATTCATTCATTATAATTGTCAAGCTCGAACTCATTACCATAGTTGATGGATTTCATATTGACTAATCATTAATTCTACAAGTATTTAAATCATATCCAATATCCATTCAACTAGCACCGTAGGGTATTAGATGTCCGGAATCAAAGTATAATAAATATATTGTGAATTACTATGATAGTCGCAGGTCAAAGGAAAATTCTAATATTATGTTCATCGTGAGAATATTATATTGACAAATATATAGTAACTATAATCATTAGGAGTTCTCAGAGTGAGTCAGTTCAATGATCATATCTCTATATGAACTATTTATATATATAATTTAATAAATAAAATCTATTAGTTTTCATCCAATAAAGACTATATATATATATATATATATATATATACCCGAATCACTAATGTTCTAATTTTAATGATTCTATAATTAAAAATAATTTAAATTAAAAGTACTAAAAAATATATATCTTATTATTATGATCCCTTTCGTAATTATTTGTTTCTAATTTTAATTAAGGACAGTATCTTAATTATGAAAGCTAATAATAATAATAATTCATGATAGTATTTTGTTGGACATACACACTTATCTTCAACATGTAGGTCGAGGTATTAATAGCAAATCATAACCTCCAAACTTGACCTATGATATTTGCAATAAGACAGGTCGAACTTAAATAACTTTTTGACCTATAAATTGTCATTGTGATAATAAGTGGTAGCCCCCTAAGCTCAACTTGTTGTACTTGAAAAATAATAGTCATTTTAGAGAGAAGAGTTTAAATTAAATAAAAATAAAACTAAGTTATTATGAATAATGATAATATGGTGCGCTCTTAAGCTTGACCTGTTTATTTTTAAGAGAAGCAGGTTGAGCTTTTATGAAAATCGAGTTATAACTTGGTAGGATATGAGAAAGATACAGTTTGTGTATAATTTGAAGATATGAGGATTAGTCCTAAGATCAACTTGATAATCTTGAAAATAAAATTGGTCAAGGTTGTTATTCGAAAAAGTGTTGCTTATATCAGTGTATTTTTGGACGAACTCATAGTTGATTGTTTGTTGGATTCACTCTGACTTATATATGTCAGCTTGCTTTGAGTGATTCTGACTTATAAATGTTAATTTGTTTGGAGTGATTCCGACTTATAGGTATCAGCTTATTTGGATTGATTTCGCTTTATAGTCGCTGATTAAAAGTCACTCCAACTTATAGTTGCCGGTGTAACACCTACCACACAGAGCTTTACGCTTAAGCCGTAAAATAGAGGTGGTGCGGTATTACAACCTCTAAAATAAAACATACATCCATAATATAGTTGTAGGATTATAATATTCGAGGAGCCTTGAAGGTTGGTTAAAGCAAAATCGTGAAAATAAAAGCGCAACACTCAAGATAACGTTTACTTGCGTACGAAGAAAGTAGAGGTACATGCATATATAACAAGAGTAGAGAGTCAAGGATACAAAGTATTCAAGCCCTGGGCTCAACTTGCGAAACTAAGGTTGGCCGGAGAATATCATATACATACATATACAATCCAAGTCCCAAAATACTCAAATGGAAATCCTAGTTCTTCACAAAACCTCTATGAGGCACAAAAGCTAAACAAAATAAGGGAGAACTCTACACAATACATATATATGTACATATACATCAAAATAACCCAAAATACAAAGTCCCAACTCCTCTGTAACAGGAACTCCAGACGCCTAGTGAGGGGTCTCTCGACCTGCATCTGAAAAATGACAACATTTTGATGGTTATCAATGGCTAAGAGAAGGGGGGTTGAATCTTAGCCCCCTTTTTGCTTGATAATACTTGCTGACCTTTGAAACCAATTTTGGAAACTTCTTGTCTTTTTATCTCGTGACTAGCCACGAGACTTTTTCTTTTGTCTCGTCCCCAACCACGAGACTTTTCTTTTTATCTCGTCACTTGACACGAGATATTTTTGGTTTTTGCTCCTGTGCAGTAGAAATAGAAATGGAGTAGAGAAGAGAGAAAATTACACCCAGATATATCCTGGTTTAGCTGCTAAGTGCAATGCAGCCTACATCCAGTCTCCATCACAAACATGATGGAATTTCACAATAATTTTTCTAATTACAGACTGTAAAGTGCTAATCCAACTTACAAGGGGATTCCCACAGAATCATGAAACATAACATAGATGAACAAAGGAACTCTAAGGACATCTATGGCTTTTTCTTTTAATTTTGCTCTCTCTGCCTTTTTCTGCTCTATGGCTTTTTCATACAAACCTCACTGTTTGCCTTTTTCCATGAGACTTAAGACATGACAAAATTAAACAGAAAAATACAAAACAGAATACATTGAAGGAGAAGAGAAATCTATTAGCTCAGGTAGCTCTGAGAACTCTATGCCTTGCACTCTCACACTTTCTCCTTGAATCAAATCCTGACTATTTACCCTTACTTATAGGGAGAAGCCTCCAAGGTTGAAACCAACAAACCTAGCCAACTTCTTCTTCTCCAAGTAACAAAACCGGTTCGGCCAGAGAGAGAGAAGAGATAATCCATGCAATAACCAACATGCAATTACCTCTAGTCCTTCCTTGGTCATCACTCTTCATCAATCCGAGCTCTCCATCCTTGGCTTGCTCTCCAAGATGGATTTCTAGCCCTTGATGCTTCATGATGATGATGACTTCTTCTGCTCCACTTTTGCTTCCTTCCTCACGTAGCCACCCTAGCTACCTTCTGTGATGAGTGAACTCAAAAGTAGTGACAAGCCATCTCCTCCAAGATCTTCTCCTTGCTGGCCGAATCTCCTTCTCCATTTTTGGTATGGAGGAGCCAAGATCTCATCACCATATCTTTCCTTTCATGGTTTAAAGATCTTAGCCACTGCATTTTTTATGTTTTCTTGCCATCATTGAGATGGTCTTGTAGTTTGCCTTCCCTTCCTTTTGATAGCTCAAAGTCTCCATGGTTTGCTGTGTAAGGATCGAAGAAGAGAAGGAAAGTGATGAGAGAGAAGTAAGAAATTTGAACATCATTGAATTAGGAAAGAGAATGAAATTAATTGAAATGATTCTTCCCTTTGAGTAGCGTGTAGCATTAGATGCTGCAATCAAATCAGATATCCCTTTTTCTCTCTCATTGTTCCCATGTAATAAATGATAATTGAATGAATTTGGGATCCATCACGTGGTAATAAGCTTAGATCCGTTGGAAGGCATAAGGCAAATAGTAACATTTGCTTTCCTGATGAAATATTTTCGGATCAAGCATTGGAGTATCCAACCAAGATTTTGAGTTGGGCTAATGATAGTGTGAATTGAATCTGGCCCATTCAAAATATTTCAGCCACACTTCTTTGATTATTTATATCAAAGCTAATGATAAGATTAATTGGGCTTAATTCATTAATTCTGGCCCAACTAACACAACTATTATTTTAGCCATATAAATTCAATTCCAAGGCTGAGTATATGAATTGGGCTAGCTAATATTTTTCGGCCCAACACTAAAATCTGCATTGCAAAAATATTTAAATCAACATATGAAAATTAAAATTAATCACATTAATAATGTTTGATCATCACTAATTTAGAAATAGAGTTTTCCAAACTCATCAATCTCCCCCTTGATGACAAACATTATTAAAATTGAAATGGAAAGAAATTTAAGAAATAGAGTATAGAGTACTCCTTTTGAAGATTTGTTTTTCTCCCCCTTTCAAATTTTCACAAGACTCCCCCTTAATGTATGCCATTCTTATCAAGGGAAGCACTAACCTGCAACAGTTTTAATTAAGCTTAAAGTAACAATGTTATTCAACATGTTAATTTTGAAATGTTGAGTGCTTGATTTATGAACAGAGTTGGATTGATAATCAAAACTCATTTGTTATCATAAAATGATTTTCTGCTCAAGCATTATACATATCAATTTAGTACAAAAATGTTGTTCAAAAAAAAAAATTTTCAAATATTTTCCAGTCACAATATCAGAGCAATATGATTATGGTAAAAAAATTTTGAGCCACACATGATCACATCAAAACATGGCAGCTGTTTGATTTT
The DNA here is from genome assembly GCF_003086295.3 of Arachis hypogaea. Taxonomy (NCBI): domain Eukaryota; kingdom Viridiplantae; phylum Streptophyta; class Magnoliopsida; order Fabales; family Fabaceae; genus Arachis; species Arachis hypogaea. Next base: position 19,643,374 of record NC_092047.1, read on the forward strand.
ACACAATTTAAAGGAACTGCCAAAAATATCAAGCCTGTTAACCAAGATGAATTAGAGTATGCATATTCATCAAGATTAATTAACAATCAAGCATTCATGTAATCAAAACAACTGTATTGCCAAACATCACAAACTAAATGCCAAATGCATTTCCAGCAGCAGTAATCATAGTGAAATAAATGATGCAATATCAATATTATCAACATGCTTAATCAGATGTATCCTTTTAACAAGGGTGATCATGAATTTTCAAACGAAAATTTCATCCCCTGTTTTCCTTTCATCCCCTGTTTTCAGATTTCAATTTTCAGAACTTTCTCCCCCTTTTGTCATCAAAGGGGCACCTGCAAGAAGATATGACATGGAAACATAATATGCAAAATATAACCCAAAAAGTGTCTACAAAGTATCACAGAGTTATTGTTCCAACAGAAACAGGCCAAAACAAAGTACCAAATTGAGCCTAAGTGTGCCAATATCAAACAATAAACATAAGTTTAATCATCAGAGAGATTAAAGTCAGATCCCTCGGCCCCTGCTTCACTACCCACTTCATCATCCAGGCTTTCTAGCATTAGACCAACCCTTTCTTGGCATTTCTTCCAGGCCGACTCATTTTCATATGCAAGTTTGCGTGCAGACTTATGAAATTGAACCATGAGATTGGACATGTTTGAGAATTCTGTGAGAATGTCTCTGAGGGAATCGGTCGCCTTTGAGGATTCTGGCCGGCTTTCAAAATCATCATCCGAAGCCATAGATTTCTTTCCCTTTTTAACAGCGCCGCCTCCTTTGATCATAGAGACTTTGTTTTCTACATCCTCATTTGTTAAATCTACCTTAAAGTACTCAAAGATGCACGTGAGAAACATTCTATAAGGTAAATTAGCCTTTTTTGTACTCTTTACAGACTCCCACATATGTCTAATCATGAGATAACTAAATAAAATAGAAGATGAAGTAACGAGAGCAAATATTATGAGACAATCAGATACGGTTACCCTGTTATGAGAGCCACTCTGTGGGGTAAGAATGTGAGTTATGATGCGGTGCAGTAGTGAGTTGGTTGGTCCAAGAGCCTTGTGAGCAGGAACAGTGCCGTCTAGTCCAGACATATTTTCACAAATTTGATGAAGAACTTGCTTGTATGCGACCCCAACGTGCGCATCCCATTTGTCAGTCATATAAACCCTCGGCCCTTCATCAATGTAACCAAGGGCAGAGCCAATGGTCTCAGCATTCAGAGTGATATGCACACGCTTCACGTAGGAGTGAAGACTACCATCAATCAATCTCAGATTCGCATAAAACTGTCTTACCAACCCTGGGTAAACCATTTTGTAAATGAGGAGCAATGGAGACCATTTGAGATTGTCAAACAGAGGATGTAAATTAATCCCTTTGGCAGCCAGAGAATCAAGATTCACCAAGTATGAGGGTCATAGATGCCGCTTTTCCAAAATCTCTTTGTGGAATTCATAGAATGCACATGTAGAGAATCTTGAAGGATCATAATGAGAGTGTGGCTTATGAAATTTGTTCTTGAACTCCATTGATCCAAGGTTTGCGGGTTCCCTGGTCTCGTGAAACACGAAACCCTTGGTCTTTTGAGAGCTTTTTCCGGATGCATGGGGAGTGGATTTCTTCGGTGGTGAAGCAGGAGGGGATGTATAAGATTCCTCTTCCTCTTCTTCCATGCTTGGTTCCTTGTTCTTGTCGCTTTTCCTCCTTCCAGAGGATTTCTGGGCTATAACTTTGCGCCTCATTGGTTCGGATTTCTTGGTGGGAGGTGAAGGAGAAGATGAAGAAGTGGAGTGAATGTGTATGTGTGTATATGTTTGGGGAGTGGAAAGCTTTTGAGAGAGACGAATTCTTTCACTCTTTCTTGGTGCTGTTTTCTTTTTCATTATAAAGAAGATGAATGGTGATGGAAGTTGGAAAGAGAGAGAGATGGCCGAATGGTGAGGTGAGTGGAGGGAGGTTAGAGGGACATTAAATGCTGATTGGAAAGAGATAGTGGAGGGAGTTATTAACCATTAAGGGCGCGGTTATTAACCAGGGAAGTTTCAAAAAACTGAAAAGGAGTTTCCTTGAATCAAGGAATTAGTTGGAAGGAAAGATTTGATTTGACAACATGCTTCTTCCAACAAGATTTGATAAGACAACCAAGAGATTTTGTGATTTTATTTTTCAAAAAATAAGGAACTAACAAAACTGTCATGGTGGGGTCAAAGATATTTGGTGGGGCCCATGAAAATTGAATTCTGCATTGCCTCCCCCTTGATTATAGCTCTTCCATCATGCCCTCATTTTTATCTCGTCTAAACCTACGAGACAAAACTGAACAGAGTCAAATATTTACAAGTTATCAATACAACTTAAATCAAACATTCCCAAACTTTTTCTCAAGGTGCAGAATCTGTCTTCACAGAGGGGTTTTGTAAAAATATCAGCAATTTGGTCTTCAGATTTTACAAATTGAATATCAATAGTACCCTTTTGCACATGCTCTCTAATAAAATGATATTTTATCTCAATGTGCTTAGTTCTTGAGTGCAGAACAGGATTTTTTGAAATGTTTATAGCACTCATATTATCACAAAATAAGGGTATACTATTGATCTTTAATTTGTAATCTTCCAATTGTGTTTTTAACCAAATTAATTGAGAGCAACATGCAGATGCGAAAATGTATTCTGCTTCAGCCGTGGATAAAGCCACTGTGGCTTGCTTCTTGCTTGACCACATGTTGAGTGAGCTTCCAAGGAAGCAACACATGCCGGATGTGCTCCGTCTATCCACTTTATCTCTCGCATAATCTGCATCACAAAACCCTACTGCACAAAAGTCATCATATTTAGGATACCATAATCCAAAATTACAAGTCCCCTTAATGTATCTAATGATGCGTTTAACAGCCGTAAGATGGGATTCTTTTGGGTGAGATTGAAACCTTGAGCATACACCCACACTTTAGACAATATCCGGTCTAGAGGAGGTAAGGTACATAAGTGAACCTATCATTCCTCTATACCTTGTTTCATCCACATCTTGGCCATCATCATCCTTTTCAAGTTTTGTGTTAGGGTGCATAGGTGTACCCATTGGTTTGGAATTTTCTAGGCCAAACTTTTTGATAAGTTCTTTTGCATACTTTCCTTGGTGAATAAAAGTGCCACTAGGAGTTTGTTTGATTTGGAGACCAAGAAAGAAAGTTAGCTCTCCCATTAAACTCATCTCAAACTCACTAGTCATAAGTTTTCCAAACTCTTCACACAAAGATACGTTGGCCGATCCAAATACAATGTCATCAACATAAACTTGAACAAGGAGTATATCATCATTAGATGCTTTAATAAATAAAGTAGTGTCGGTGGTACCCCTTTGAAATTGATTTTCCAACAAGAAAGCACTAAGCCTTTCATACCAAGCTCTTGGAGCTTGTCTAAGACCATAAAGAGCCTTAGATAGTTTAAAAATATGATTTGGGAAATCTTTATGTTCAAAACCGGGGGGTTGAGCCACATACACTTCTCTATCAATAAAGCCATTAAGGAAAGCACATTTAACATCCATTTGAAATATTTTGAAACCTTTATGGGCAGCATAGGCAAGAAGCAACCTAATTGCTTCCATTCTAGCTACCGGAGCAAAAGACTCATCAAAATCTATACCCTCTTCTTGATCGTAACCTTGGGCCACTAATCTAGCCTTGTTATGAACAACTTGTCCATCCTCACTAAGTTTATTTTTAAACACCTACTTAGTACCCGTAACTTTCTTACCATCCGAATGAGGTACTAGTGTCCAAACCTCATTCTTGTCGAATTGAGCAAGCTCTTTTTGCATTGCTTTGACCCAAGATGGATCTTCAAGAGCTTGTTTGACATTGTTGGGCTCCATTTGTGACAAGAGGGAAAAATTGCTTGGTTCGGATTGCCTTTTGGTGGTGGATCTTGTTGTTACTCTTTGAGAGGGATCACCAATTATGAAGTCATGAGGATAACCCCTCATAGACTTCCATTCTCTAGGCTTCCGAAGTGGTGTTGAGCTTTGATGAGTTTCTGGTGGTCTCACTGTTTCAGTTTCTCGTGTCTGCTCAGGAGATAAAATGGAAATGTCTCCTCCAATCTGACAAGACAAAACTAGACTGGCAGATTCTTTATTTTGAGCAGATTTGGGATTTTCTTTACTTGTTCCAGCCTCTTCACCATCTGAATCATTATCTATTACAACACTGGGAATTAAATTAGAATCACAGAAAGTAACATGTATGGATTCCTCTATGGTTCTATACTCTTTAAGATAAACTCTATAGGCCTTGCTTGTGGTGGAATATCCAACAAACATTCCTTCATAGGATTTTGGATCAAATTTTCCAAGGTTTTCTTTATTATTAAGTACAAAGTATTTGCATCCAAAAACATGAAAGTGCTTAAGATTTTGGGGGGGGGGGGTTTCCTTTCCATAGCTCATAAGGGGTTTTCTTCAACCCTTTTCTAATGATCGTCCTATTCAAAATGTAACATGCCGTATTCACAGCTTCAGCCCATAAAAATTTAGGAATTTCATTCTCACAAAGCATGGCCCTATTCATCTCTTGAAGGCTTCTATTCCTTCTCTCAACCACCCCATTTTGTTGAGGTGTTCTAGGGCATGAAAAATTATGAGAAATTCCTAAGTCATCACAGAATTTTTCAAAATCTTGGTTTTCAAATTCTCTTCCGTGATTACTTCTTAAATGGGCAATTTTTAAATCCTTTTCATTTTGAATTTTCTTGCAAAGAGTGGAGAAGGCATGAAAAGCTTCATTTTTATGAACAAGAAAAAGTACCCAACCAAATCTAGAGTAATCATCTACCACCACAAGACCATAGTGTTTACCTCCTAAGCTTTGAGTTCTTGTTGGACCAAAAAGATCAATATGTAACATCTCTAATAGCCTTTTGGTTGAAATTCCATCTTTTGGTTTAAAGGAGAATTTTACTTGTTTGCCCAATTGACAAGCATCACAAGTAAGATCCTTATCAAATTTGATATTTGGAATTCCTCTAACAAGATTTTTCTTAACTAGCTTAGAAATTTGGTACATGCTTGCATGACCCAACTTTCTATGCCATAGCCATTTTTCAGATTCAAGAGATGTAAAACATGTCACATTTTGTTCTTTCAAGTCCTCAAGAGTTAATCCATACACATTATTGCATCTTTTAGCTTCAAATAAAATATCCCCAGTTTTCTCACAAACAACCAAACATACAAACTTCCTAAAAATAACTTCAAAACCTAAATCACACAATTGGCTGACACTAAGTAAATTATGTTTCAAACCATTCACAAGAAGGACATCATTTATACAAGATGAAAAATTTTTACCAACTTTTCCAACAGCCACTATTTTTTCTTTTGCATCATCACCGAAAGTGACAAGTCCTCCATCATATTCATCAAGCTTTATGAAGAAGGTTGTCTTTCCGGTCATATGCCTTGAGCATCCGCTATCCATATACCACATATTTTCTTTTCGTTTGGATGCTAGGCTCACCTACAAAACAAGCTCAAGTGACCTTAGGTATCCAAATTTTCTTGGATCCTTTCACGTTAAACCATCTCTTATGTCCTAAGCCATTATAATCAAAAACAACCTTGTAAACTTTTTCACCTATCATCCTTTCACCAAAAAAATATTGTATGGGAAAGTGTCTATTTCGGTTACATAATCTACAAAATCTTGGAGTTGCTGTTTTGTTAAAGCTTCTTGGGTTTTGAAATCTTGTATCATTGGAAGATGAGGCAATATTTTCAAAATGAGATTTTTCAACAGATTTATAAAACCCCAAGCCAGCTTTATCATAAAGAGGTTTTTGGCTAGCCAAGATTTGATTCAGATTTTCAGAACTTTGTGTGAACTTGGCTAAGTCTTCTTTAAGCCTTTTGACCTCTTTAAGCAACTCTTCATTCCTTCTAAAACAATCAACATATGCAACAACCGAATGGTCACTTTCACAGCTCCTAATTTGGGATTTTAACTTCTTATTTTCTTCAACAAGATCACAAGCAGTTTTGGCCTCCCTTAGCTTTTCTTTTAAAAATCCATTTTCTGCTTTAAGGATGATAATTTGTTGTTCAAGTTCTTGATTATCCAGCAAAAAGCATCTTATTTTTCAGAAAGATGATCTATCATAAGATGAAGAGATTTAGTGTCAGGGTTGGGAACAATTACCTGCTCAACAAGGTCAGCCATGAGGCATGGTTGAGACTTTGTTTCAGATTCCTCATCATCATCATCTGAGTCATTTTCCAAATCTTCCCATGAAGCCATCAGTCCCTTCTTCTTTCCTCTTTTTAGCTTTTCTTCCTTTTTTAACTTGGGACAATCAGATTTGAAATGCCTCATTTCCTTGCAGTTGTAACAAGTTACTTTGCTAAGGTCTTTCTTCATTTTCCTTGAGCTGCTGCTTTTGCCTTTGAGCTTTACCATTTTCCTGAATTTTTTTGCAAACAACACAAATTCATTTTCAAATGAGTTATCACTGGATTCATCATCCAGAGGGTTAGTGACAGATGAAAAAGCTATTCCTTTCTTTTTTGAATCTTTTTTCAAGTAGGTGTTTTCAAAAGCAAGTAAATTTCCTCTCAAATCATCATAAGTCATAGAGTCAAGACCACTACTCTCAGAGATAATTAAAGCTTTTGTTTCCCACTCTTTTGTAAGACATTTCAACACTCTTCTCACTAGCACAGATTCAGGATACTTGATTCCCATAGCATCCAAGCCAATAATAATGGTGTTGAAGCGCTCAAACATCTCATCAATGGATTCTCCTTCCTTCATTGCAAACATTTTGTACTCTCTGTTTAACATATCTATCCTGGTCTTTTTCACAATGGTTGTTCCTTCATGAGTAACTAGGAGTTTGTCCCAGATTTCTTTTGCTGTTGTGCAACGTGATACCCATCGGTACTCCTCAAAGCTGATAGCACAGTTGAGCAGATTGATAGCTTTGGCGTTGAGCTCCACCTTTTTTCTATCTTCTTCCGTCCAACTTGCTTCTGGTTTAGGAGAGACAACTCCTTCGGCACTTGTAACAGTTGGATATTGAGGGCCTTCCAGGATAATTTTCCAAAGTCTGTAATCCACTGCTTGCACAAAGATCTTCATCCTCTCCTTCCAATAGGTATAGTTTTTCCCATTGAAAAGAGGAGGTCTATTGCTTGATTGTCCTTCGGTCAGATCGTAGGACACCAAATTTGAGCAACTGCTTTCTGCCATCTGGATCCTTTCTCCAAGCTGCAAAGCTTGATCTCTTTGAGACCAAGCTCTGATACCAATTGATGGTTATCAGTGGCTAAGAGAAGGGGCGGTTGAATCTTAGCCCCCTTTTTGCTTGATAATACTTGCTAACATTTGAAACCAATTTTGGAAACTTCTTGTCTTTTTATCTCGTGACTAGCCACGAGACTTTTTCTTTTATCTCGTCTCCAGCCACGAGACTTTTCTTTTTGTCTCATCACTTGACACGAGATATTTTTGGTTTTTGCTCCTGTGCAATAGAAACAGAAATGGAGTAGAGAAGAGAGAAAATTACACCTAGATATATCCTGGTTCAGCTGCTAAGTGCAGTGCAGCCTACATCCAGTCTCCATCACAAACATGATGGAATTTCACTATAATCTTCCTGATTACAGACTGTAAAGTGCTAACCCAACTTACAAGGGGATTTCCACAGAATCATGAAACACAACATAGATGAACAAAGGAACTCTAAGGACATCTATGGCTTTTTCTTTTAATTTTGCTCTCTCTGCCTTTTTCCACTCTATGGCTTTTTCATACAAACCTCACTGTTTGCCTTTTTTCATGAGACTCAAGACATGAAAAAATTAAACAGAAAAATACAAAACAGAATACATTGAAGGAGAAGAGAAATCTGTTAGCTCAGGTAGCTCTGAGAACTCTGTGCCTTGCACTCTCACACTTTCTCCTTGAATCAAACCCTGACTGTTTACCCTTATAGGGAGAAGCCTCCAAGGTTGAAACCAACAAACCTAGCCAACTTCTTCTTCTCCAAGTAACAAAACCGGTTCGGCCAGAGAGAGAGAAGAGATAATCCATGCAATAACCAACATGCAATTACCTCTAGTCCTTCCTTGGTCATCACTCTTCATCAATCCGAGCTCTCCATCCTTGGCTTGCTCTCCAAGATGGATTTCTGGCCCTTGATGCTTCATGATGATGATGACTTCTTCTGCTCCACTTTTGCTTCCTTCCTCACGTAGCCACCCTAGCTACCTTCTGTGATGAGTGAACTCAAAAGTAGTGACAAGCCATCTCCTCCAAGATCTTCTCCTTGCTGGCCAAATCTCCTTCTCCATTTTTGGTATGGAGGAGCCAAGATCTCATCACCATATCTTTCCTTTCATGGTTTAAAGATCTTAGCCACTGCATTTTTTTATGTTTTCTTGCCATCATTGAGATAGTCTTGTAGCTTGCCTTCCCTTCCTTTTGATAGCTCAAAGTCTCCATGGTTTGCTGTGTAAGGACCGAAGAAGAGAAGGAAAGTGATGAGAGAGAAGAAAGAAATTTGAACATCATTGAATTAGGAAAGAGAATGAAATTAATTGAAATGATTCTTCCCTTTGAGTAGCATGTAGCATTAGATGCTGCAATCAAATCAGATGTCCCTTTTTCTCTCTCATTGTTCCCATGCAATAAATGATAATTGAATGAATTTGGGATCCATCACATGGTAATAAGCTTAGATCCGTTGGAAGGCATAAGGCAAATAGTAAAATTTACTTTCCTGATGAAATATTTTCGGATCAAGCATTGGAGTATCCAACCAAGATTTTGAGTTGGGCTAATGATAGTGTGAATTGAATCTGGCCCATTCAAAATATTTCAGCCACACTTCTTTGATTATTTATATCAAAGCTAATGATAAGATAAATTGGGCTTAATTCATCAATTCTGGCCCAACTAACACAACCATTATTTTAGCCATATAAATTCAATTCCAAGGCTGAGTATATAAATTGGGCTAGCTAATGTTTTTCGACCCAACACTAAAATCTGCATTACAAAAATATTTAAATCAACATATGAAAATTAAAATTAATCACATTAATAATGTTTGATCATCACTAATTTAGAAATAGAATTTTTCAAACTCATCACATTTGTATGGAATGAGAACCCGGAATTCTCAACATGGTAAAGGTACTTACATATATAAGATATAAGATTCCGGAAAGGCCAAAGGTAATCCTAGAACTTCAACACTCAGAATTAAACTTAAAGAATAAGCTAAACCAGATTTTGGGTATATAATATAAGGTTTTCAAATTTATAACTCAAATCCTAACTTAACCCTTCGAATGCTGCTTCCTGTAACACCCTAATTAGCCTAAACTTTACCTTGCATCGTAAAACAAAGATTAATCAAATGTTACGACAGTTCTAAGCTCATACATATGATATATAGAAGGAATAATATTATCTAGAAGCCTGATGAAGGACATAATTCAAAAACAGGATTTAAAAGCGCAAAAACGTACTAACGAAGCTACTAACTTAAGGCACAAGGAATAGGTATGGCATAACAAAATATCATAGTATAATAGTATAATATCATAAGACACTAGCCACGGCTCGCGGAGTTTAAGTCGACTAGCCATATACAGACAATACATAAACCCAAACAATAAAAACAGCTTATACAAGTTTTGTTCTCTCAGATACAAGCATCTAGGCGAAACAAAATACAAAAGTGAGAGACATAATTCAAAATAAATCAAAAGACCCAAAAGGAGTATCCAGATCCTCCGCTTCTGTCACCAACCAGACAACTTACCATGGTGGGTTGTGACCTGCATCTGAAAACAACAACAGAAATATGGTATGAGAATCGAGGGTTCTCAGTATGGTAACAGGTCCCAGTGATGTAGGATATAAGACCCCGGGACGCCAAAGGCAATCCTAGACTCCATATCAATCACAAGATTCAAACTTAAAGCACTCTAAAACAAATAAGCATAATTAGATAAATCTTAACATAACTAAATAGGGTATTTTAGCTTAAGGGATTTTTATTCTAACCGAACACTGCTGTCCCACAGCCTTCACCAACCTAACCTCCATGCGATCCCATCGCCACCGCCTTCCGAACCTCCTCAATCCCAGTAAAAGCACAAGTATATACAATACAAGTAAAACACAAGTAGAAGCATACATAGCAATTAATACAAATAGCAATTAGACATGTTATACAGATAGGGAAAACAATATCAAGTCGGCAAAGCATACAAACAGGTAGAAATTCATATGATGAATGCCTGCCCTACTGGCTGTGATATCACATTGTCGGTTCAACTGCCAACCCGACACATCTCCATGGAGATGTTGCCCCTCGGATTCATAGTGTGGGAACCCCCGAGATATAGTACTCGAATCACTATCCAGGGTTTTGCGCCTGTACGCTCTGATGATATGAAGGGATGCGAGCGGGATCTATTGCCACTGACCTCACATCTAAGCGCAAGTGAGACAAACCACCGCCCTTACGCCGCCGCCGCTACCTCGACAGGCGGAATCCAACCTCGGCCCCTGCCGGACGCATAGCGTCTCATAATCTTAATGAAAAAGTAGTGCAGTGGTTTTTAAAAATATTTTTAGTACAAGATGTATCCATCACTTCATTCAGAGTCCTCGACTCTTTTCTACCACTGTTCATTCACATTATAGTTCCGAACTCAACAGTTCCTTAATTCTCATCTCATTCATCATATAATATTGAACCACCTTTAATACGCCAGAAACTTAGGCCTCCGTTTTCTAAATTTTCCAAATCATATCAACTAAAACCCTTAAATCCTTTCCCACTTTTCAAGTATTCAAAAATATACCCAAGAGTCTTAAAAAGATGTTATAGAAGTTTACAACCTCGTCGGGAAGGTGAAATAGTTGAAAATAAAATAAAATTTAAGAAATAGGGCATGTGCGTCCGCACACCCAAGAAAATATTAAAAGTGTGCGTACGCACAGGTATGAAAATCCATATGCCTGTTCGCGCGCACAAGCTGTGCTAGCGCTGCGAACAGACTGCCCTTCCCGACTTGTGCGTGCGCACAAGCTGTGCCAACTGCCAACGCTGCAGACAGTGAGTCTTTTCTTGCCTGTGCGTCCGCACAGGTCTGTGCGTCTGCACAGAATGAGATTTATGCAGGTTTGTGCGTGCGCACATATCAGAAATCCTGAAATTCTGCAACTCTGCAGAATTTCATATTTTTAACACCAACTTTAAATGATCATAACTTCCTCTACAAAATTCCAAATTTGGCAAACTTTATATCAAATTAAAGGGTTTTCAATAAGATTTCATTCTAAACAAATTTCAATCAATTTTGAAAACCGAGGAAAAAGTTATGATCAAACAAAGTTCATTAAAAACCAACTTTTACCCAAAATTCCCAACTTACCAATTCTCCCAAGTATCATATCTCAAACCAACCAAAACAATACCAAACTCCCCTCTACAACACAATTTACCTACTTTGGTTTACTTTTCACAATTAATACCAATCTTTTCATCCTACTTCATCATTCTCAACCTTAATAATCAAATATATATATATATATAAATCATTCCAAACACATATCTGCTAAACATCCTTTATCACCATCAATCTTCATCATTAACCCAACTATGCTTTATTTTATAAATCAACAATGTTCAATCATCCAAATCCACCATATCTCAACATCATCATTTAACCACATCAACAATACCAAATTATTGTACACCATCAACCAACCAATTATCAACAAATAAAATTTCAACCCTATCCTATGAGTCATTAGCCTAAGTGTCCATGAATATTATATACTACATAGAGAAAACCGAATTCATACCTTGGCCAATTCTCAACATGAACCAAATAAGCTTTCAACCAAAATCCAACCACCAATGTAACTCCAACAAGCACCAACAAGCTCCAAACTCACAATAATCAAACTATATATGCATAAACCATTACAAATCAACCTAGGGTTCCATTTAAACATAAAATCACAAGTGTTTAGTGGCTCTTACCTTTTTCAACAGATTTTATAGCGAAAATCCAATGCTAAGCAAGGATTAGAGCAAACCTAAACATCCAAAATCATAAAAACTCATTTAATCCAAAACCCTAAAAACCCAAAAATTTAGAGGAGAGGAACTTGGAAGATTTCGAACTTTTCTTACCAGTTTCTTACATGGGTTTTGTAGATCTCTTCACAAGGAACGCGTAGCCACTGACGGCATGCAAATCGGAGCACCGTAACTCAAGATATTAGCTTGGAAAGATTGAAGTGAATAGTGCTCAAGGGTTTCTCTTCTTCCCCTTCTCTTCAGCTGAGTGTGTGTGTTTGAGTGTGTTATGAGTGTTTGGGTTTATTAATGAACCCTTATATATGTTGGACTTGGGTCCAACTTGGGTCTGGTTCAACCCGTCAGTGTTTTTAGCCCATTTGGCCCAACTTCGGGCCAAACTTTTAACACTAACGCCCGGTTTTCCATCTCTAATATTTTTCTAAAGTTTTCAGCTGTTTTCATTGCTTCTCACACAGCACCGAGCAGACTTGAACCGGTTCGACTGTCGGTTTGCAGTTTTTTACGATTTTTCGCAGAAAATACATTTTCTGACTCGGAAGGACCTACTGAGTCCAAAAATCGTATTTAAATCCCCAAATTCTCATCCTAACTTTTCGAAATTTAATTTGGGCATTTAAATGATTTTATCCGTGAAAAATCCGATTCTTACATCCTCCCCTCCTTAAAAAGATTTTCGCCCTCGAAAATCCGAATCACTCGATATAATATACATATGTATATACATATTCCCCACGAAGCATCATACTTTCAGCATTACCAATCCAACAAGTTGCCAATGTACCTCATTCTCCAAGCACCCTTAACCAATGAAACTCCCTTTCCTCGCAGCTTCTTCACACGGGTGTCGTCGATTCTTACTGGTGTCACTTAGAATGTCAAGTCCTCTCTCAACTCGACCAACTCAGGCTCTAGCACATGATCTGCATCCGACGTGTACTTACGGAGTTGTGACACATGGAATACGTCATGCAAGTTAGACAGAGGGGGTGGCAAAGTGACTTGATACGCCACCGGCCTGAATCGCCTTAGAATCTCGAATGGTCCTATACACCTCGGATTCAACTCCTTGGTCTTAATCGCTCTTCCAATCCCTGTTGTCGGTGTAACCCTCAGAAATACATGCTATTAACATATCTTCCAATGTCTGAATAGTCCGTTCCAACTGTCCATCCGTTTGTGGATGATATGCAGCACTGAGACATAGCTTCGTACCGAAAGCTCTTTGGAAAGCTCCCCAAAACCTTGATGTGAATCGGGGATCACGGTCCGATACTATACTCGATGGCACATCATGCAACCTTACCATCTCCTTTATATTCAACCTCACCAACTCCTCCATAGAACAATTCACTCGGGTAGACAGAAACGAGCGGATTTGGTTAAGTGAACTACGACCCCTTTTTTTTATGTTAATGTTTAATGTTATGCTTTAATGTTTTAGTATGCTTTAAGATGAATTTTGTGATGGATATGAAGTTCTAGGATTACCTCTGGCGTCCCGGAGTCTTATATCTTACATCACTGGGCACTGTTACCATACTGAGAACCTTCGATTCTCATACCATATTCTGTTGTTGTTTTTAGATGCAGGTCGCAATCCACCTCAGTGAGTTGCTTTGATGGTGACAGAGCGGAGGATCCTGGATATATTTTGGAGCTTTTGATTATTTTGCTTATATCTCTCACTTTTGTATTTACTTTTGCCTAGAGTCTTGTTTTGAGAGAAAAACTTATATAAGTTGTTTTTAACTTTCAGAATTCTGTATGGTCTGTATATAGCTAGCCGACTTAAACTCTGTGAGCCATGGCTAGATCTTATTACTATCATACTCTTATATTTTGTTATATTATATCTATATCTTGTGCGTTAAGTTTGTAGTTTTGTGTGTACGTTTTGCGCTTTTCAAATCCTATTTTGAGCTGTATCTTTCATCGGGCTTCTAGAATATATTACTTCTTTACGTAATATATATATATATATATATATATATATATATATATATATATATATATATATATTACGTATAAGCTTTAGAATTGTCGTAACCTTTGATTAACCTTTGCTACACGAGGTAAGGCTTAGGGTAATTAGGGTTAGGGTGTTACATATATGAACTTGTATATGTAAATGACTTGTATGTGGACATTTTTATACACAATTTATAACTCGATCAAAAGCAAATGTAAATCACGTTACAATGTATATCCCAAACAAAATAATTGGGCATCCCAACATATACTATCCAAAAAGAAAATGAAAATCACGTTACAGTGTATGTTTTAGGCTTTCGGCAAAGCCAGCTTTTCATAAGCCATGATCATGATCACAAGCTCTCATAGCTACAGGAAAGAGCAGAGGCACGTGTCCTTAAACAAAAACACTAAGAAGAATATTTGTATCTAGCATCTATACCGTAGTATTCCCCTTATTTTTATTATTATTATTATTGTCAACAGTATTAAACATTGTGTATATATATATATATATATATATATATATATATATATATATATATATATATATATATATGATGAATTATAAGATAAAGAGGTAAATTAATTTGTATAAATATACAAATATTCTCTTTTAGCTATTACTGTAATGCAAGATTCTAAAAACCAGTTTAAATTGGCCAATCGAACTGTGACCAGGTGAAAATAACGAATCAATTAGATACTATAAACGAAAGTTTCAAAAATCGCACTCGGTCGGTCAAACCGAACTGAGGTCCGGCCGGTTTTCTCCCAAAAGTCCAAAACCCCGCCGTTTGGTTTAGAGGAGAGAAACTCTAACCAAACTACCAAATTCCAAAACACTCAACAGCACCCTCGTACGTCGTCTATCTCACCGTCTCCTTTTCCATTTCATTCCTCTCATTGATCTCCTCCCTCACTCCCTCACTTCCATCTAGTCACCGCCCTGCTACAGTCGTTTGTTGCAACTTCTGGAAGCTGCTTTCATTGCACATGCATCATTGCTCTTGTAACTGATTTCGCCTCCTGCCTCCCTCGCGCAGTACTGTCTCGTCGGTGCCAGCTCTGTTCCACCATGCTCCTCCCTTTTAGTCGTGTCAGCCCTTCCAGTCACGCCCTATCTCCTTGTGTGCTCACTGCTCAGTCTGTTCTCTTCTAGGTATTTTTCTCAATCCCAGTAGAAAACACAGGTAATATACAATGCAAGTAAAACACAAGTAGAAACATATAAGGCAAATAATTCAGATAGCAAGTAAGCATGTTATTCAATTAGGCAAGCCATTACAAGTAAACAAAGCATACAAACAGATAGAAAGTGCATATGATGAATGCCTGCCCTACTGGCTGTGATATCACATTGTCGGTTCAACTGCCAACCCGACACATCTCCATGGAGACGTCGCCCTTCGGATTTCTCATATGGGAACCCCCGAGATATAGTGCTCGGATCACTGTCCAGGTACCGGCGCTTGCTCGCCCTATAGATCCGAAGGGATGTGAGCGGGATACTCTTGCCTCAGATCTCACATCTCAATGTAAGCAGGATTAACCACCGTCTTTACGCCGCCACCGCTACCTCGACAGGCGGGATTAACCACCGTCCCTGCCGGGCGCATAGCGTCTCATATTCTCAGTAAAAATATTATTTCAGTGGTTTTCAAAAACATTTTCAGTATACAGAGATCCATCATCTCAATCCGAGTCCCCGACTCCACTCCACCACTGTCCATTCATAACTCAGTTTCCAAATATAAACAGTTCATCATTCCTCATCTCATCAATCAATCATCCTTCACCTAACGTCAAACCAACCTCAGCACGCCAGAAAACTAGGCCTCCGTTTTCTAATTTATCTTAAAATCATGTACTAGAACCCTTAAGTTATATCCCATGTTCTAATACTCCAAACTAGGCCCAAAAGTCTTAAAATGGTGTTAAGGAAGCTTACAACCTTGTTGGGAAGGTAGAATAGTTGAAAACAAATAAAATTTTGAGAAACATGATGTGTGCGGCCGTACAGGGGTCTGTGCGTGCGCACACTCCTGAGAGTTTTACAAGAATATGTTCACTCGCACAACCTGTGCCAGCGCCTTCAACAGAACAGCCTCCCCAACTTATGCGTCTGCACAAGCCTATGTGTCCGCACAGGTTGAAATTTTTCCTTAGATATGTGCGCGCACAAGCTGTGCCAGCGCGGCCAACAGGGCGCACTTCCCTGCCTGTGCGTGCGCACAGGTGTGTGTGCGTCCGCACAGGTCAAAATTCTTGCAGGGTGTGCGTTCGCACATATCAGAAAACATAAAATTTTGCAACTTTGCAGAATTTCAGATTTTTAACACCAACTTTGAGTGATCATAACTCCCTCTACAAAATTTCAATTTTCACAAACTTTATACCGATTTAAAGAGTTTTCAAAGATCTTTAATTCTAAACAATTTTCAATCAATTTCGAAAACCGAGACAGAAGTTATGATCGTATAAAGTTCATTAAAAATCCAATTTTACCAAACTTCACAATTCTCACTATTTCTTACCATACCCATTCCAATTCATACCAAACCATTCAAAAACTTCATCTTTCATCCAAATTAACCTGTTATACCATAACACACCAACATTTCCACATTTTCTTCCATATTTCATCATCTTCAACATCAACACCACTATATCACATTTTTACAACCATAATACCAAATCATCCAATTCAATCATCATTTTTATCATCATTATGCCTTTTCAAGTTACACAATCAATCATTATTATCATATTACCATCATTCATCATACTCAAACCCAGCAATCATCAATTCATCATCATTCACCACATATCATCATTTAACAACTCAACAATCATTTAAATTCAAACCTATCATATGGGTCACTAGCCTATGTGTCCATGAATATTATATACTATATAGAGGAAATCGAAACCATACCTTGGCCGATTCCCTTTATGCACCCAAACTCCAACTTAGCACAAACAAGCTTCCAACCACAATCCAAGCTTTCAAATCCACTCCAATAAGCACAAATAAATTCCAAGAGCTCCCAAAGCCACAATAATCAAACTATATACATACAAATCACCTCAAGTCAACCTAGGGGTTCCAATTAAACACAAATTCACAAGAGTTTAGTGGCTCTTACATTCTCCCACAGATTTGGATGTCAAAACCTAATGCTAAGCAAGGATTAAAGTGACCTTAAACATCCAAAATCACAAAAACTCATTTAACCAAAAACCCTATATACCCGAAATTTTGAGGAGAGAAACTGAGAGGGATTCGAGCTTTCCTTACCAGTTTCTTATATGAATTTTGTAGAGCTCTTCACAAGAAACGCGTAGCCGCAAACGGTGCGGCAATCAAAGCTCTCTAGCTCAAGATATGAGCTTTGGAAGATTGAGATGAATAGTGCTCAATCTCTTCTCCTCTCCTCCTTTCAATTTCTGATTGTGTGTGCTTGTTAGTGTGTTGTGAAGGGTGTTCATACCCTGGGTCGACCTACAGTTTCAGGTAACCTACGGAACAAAGGGTATTTACAAATTTGATTAATTAATATTATTAATATCATTATTAATAAGAATTGTGTATGTTCAAAATATTATTAATATCATTATTAATATCATTATTAATTAAAGGGACACAACTCTTTAAGAATTGTGTATGTTCAAAATATTGTATCTATCGGCAATAGAAAAGATACAACCATTGGTATACGTAACTAATCATAATTGCTACGTGCAATATGTATAAATAAGTCCTTGTCCACTATTTCAAAAATACAAGTACTAAGTGCACATGTTAATCAACTATTAAGAGATTTTCTTTGTTCAAGAGAGTTGAGAATTTCTTACTATTGCTAATTAAGAAATTCTTAGGTTTCATTGTATCCTGGGAGAGTATTGTCATCAACCCTATAGCAACTAAGTGTGGGGACAAATATCTCTCTAAAGAAAGCGATCTAATCGTGCCTTGAAACCACTACAAAAATATAAGATTTTGTCATCTTCTCATACTAATATACCCAACAATTTTAGAGAGATATTTCTTGAAGATGGCACAAGATTAAAACACCACGTTCAAGGTTATGAATCAAGAGTTTGTCAAGTTAGATCGCTTTGATGGAATAAACTTCAACCATTAGAAGGACAAGATGATGTTCCTTCTTTCGATTCTCAATCTTGCATATGTGATTGACCCAAAGACTACACCAATTGCCGATGCCGCTGAAAATATCACACCGGAAGAGAAAGAAAAGATCGTTCAATTGAAGAAGAAACGTGATGAAGATACTTTCGCATGTCGAGGTCATATTCTCAACACTTTATCCGACCGACTCTATGATCTCTACATGTCAATTCAATCACCATTGGAGATTTGGAAATCTTTGGAAGAAAAGTACAATACCGAACGATAAGGAACAGATAAGTTTATTATGATGAAATATTTTGAATTTATTATAAATGATACTATGCCTGTCATGGATCAAATTTATCAAATTATAAATTCTTGTAAGTAGACTTCGTGATCTACAAGTGATGATCCCTGAATCATTACAAGGTGGAGAATATTTTTCTAATTAATTTGATAACTTTTGTGAATTACATGGTATTGTGCATGAATTTTCCGCTCCATATACTCCGCAACAAAATGGTTTGGCAGAAAGGAAAAACCATACCATAGTGGATATGGTTAATTCAATATTACCAAATGCAAAAATGCCTTATAATTTATGGGGTGAAGCATTATTGACATCATGTCATATTCATAATAGGATACCATCAAGACATAGAAAGGTTTCTCCTTATGAAATTTGGAAAGGAAGGAAACCTAATTTAAATTATCTTAAAGTGTAGGGGTGTTTAGCCTTTTATCAAGTTCCTAATCAAAAGAGAACCAAATTGGGGCCAAGAGCCATAAAAGGCATTTTTATAGGATATGCTCAAAATTCTAAAGCATATAGAATATTAGACTTAGTGTCTAATGTAGTTGTTGAATCAAGAGAGGTAGAATTTATTGAAAATAGATTTATCAATGATTCAACTTCTAATTTAGAATATCCCCAAAATGATACTAATATCTCAAAAGAAATAAATAATCAAAACAATAAACGTCTAAGCGACAAAAAGTTGATTGAACCAAGAAAGAGCTTGAGAGTAAGAAAAGAAAAGGACTTGGGTCTAGATTTTATTTCTTCTCAGGCTATCACCTTTTTGGTAGAAGAAACTAGGAATTCTGTAACAAACAAGATTCCTATTGTGATGAACATAGAGGGTGATCCTCAAATGTTCAAAGAGGCTATGGCTTCAAGGGATTCTGCTTTTTGGAAAGAAGCAATAAATGATGAAATGGACTCAATATTATCTAACAATACTTGGGTCTTGGTTGATTTGCCTCCAGGATCAAAGCCTATAGGATGTAAGTGGGCATTTAGAAGAAAGTATAACATTGATGGTTCATTACAAACCTTTAAAGCAAGGTTAGTGGCCAAGGGGTTTAGACAACAAGAAGGTCTAGACTATTTTGATACCTACGCACCTGTGGGAAGAATGACTTCTATTAGGACTCTTATAGCATTGGCGTCCATTCACAAGCTTCATATACATCAAATGGACGTTAAAACAGCCTTTCTAAATGGAGATCTTAATGAAAAAAATTTATATGGAGCAACCGGAAGGTTATATGCTACCCGAAAATGAAAAGAAAGTTTGCAAATTAATTAAGTCCTTGTATGGGCTAAAACAAGCGCCTAAACAATGGCATGAGAAGTTTGATTCAGTGGTGTTATCAAATGGCTTCTCATATAATAGTGCGGATAAATGTATTTACTCAAAATTTACTAAAAATTATGGAGTAATCATTTGTTTATATGTTGATGATATGTTAATCATCGGAACAAATTTAGAAGGAATTCGTATAACGAAGGAGTATCTAACTTCTAAATTCAAGATGAAGGATTTGAATGAAGTTAATACAATATTAGGCATAAAGGTGCATAAGAATGAAGTTGGCTTTACTTTAAGTCAATCTCATTATATCAAAAAGGTATTGGAAAAGTTTGATCATCTCACAATTAAAGAATCTAATACGTCGTATGATCCTAATCTTAAATTAGAAGGAAACATAGGAAGACCTATAACACAATTAGAATATGCTAGTGCTATAGGAAGTTTAATGTATGCAATGCATTGTACTAGACCTGATATAGCATTTGCTGTGTGCAAATTATCAAGGTTTACAGGAAAGCCTAGCAATCAACATTGGAAAGCTATAACAAGAGTTCTTGGTTATCTCAAGAAAACCATAAACTTGGGATTACATTATAGTGATTATCCCACAGTTTTAGAAGGTTATTCCGACGCAAGTTGGATTACAAATCTTAGTGACAACAAATCCACTTCAGGATGGATTTTCACCATAGGTGGTGGAGCAATAAGTTGGGCCTCAAAGAAACAAACATGTATTACACATTCTACTATGGAGGCTGAGTTTGTAGCTTTATCAGCCGCAGGTAAAGAAGCGGAATGGTTAAGAAATTTGTTATATGATATAAAGCTGTGGCCACAGCAGACGAAAGCCATTTCAATCTTCTGTGATAGTGAATCAACCATGTCTCGAGCATATAATAAGGTTTATAATGGAAATTCTAGACATATAAGTTTAAGACATGAATTTGTGAGGCAACTAATAGATGATGGTGTAATTACCATCACTTATATAAGATCTCAAGGAAATTTAGCAGACCCTTTGACTAAAGGTTTGTCAAGAAATAAAATCAAAGAAACTACTGCTAAAATGGGATTAAAACATATTATTGCTAAATGATGGGAACCCAACCTTATTCTAGTAGACCACTAGTTTCAAGGTTTAATGGGTAATAACAAGTTATTTAGCAATTGGAGCACTAAGGAGTAGGATTTAGTGCTATTTACAATAAATTAGGAGGGTGAGTTTAAACTCTTAATGGAATGATAATATTATCTATCAAAAGATTCCACCTATATGAATATAAGAGTGGTGCCACTCTAATCGAGAATTTTAGAGGTTTTATTCTCGTAAATATTCATGAAACCAGGATGAGCACAAGGCCATATAAGTGCTTAAAATTTTAAACTCTTGAATTTGGAGGGTATAAGTAATGTGTGTGATTTTTGGTACTAGCATATGGAGTATAGGTTTAATCGATTAGACGCCTATTACTTCGTTAGAACTTTAAAATTTACACTAAAAGAATGTTTAATCTTAGTGACACATTCTTTATGCATATACTTGTATGACATTTAAATTCTGTAAATAGTGGGGGATTGAAAGGTATTTACAAATTTGATTAATTAGTATTATTAATATTATTATTAATATTAATAAACGGTTACTAACCGTTTAGTACCATTTGGTTGAAGGGACACAACCTTTTAAGGATTGTGTATGTTCAAAATATTGTGTCTATTGACTAAAGGGACACAACTCTTTAAGAATTGTGTATATTCAAAACATTGTATCTATTGGCAATAGAAAAGACACAACTATTGGTATACGTAACTAATCATAATTGCTACGTGCAATATGTATAAATAAGTCCTTGTCCACTATTTCAAAAATACAAGTACTAAGTGCACATGTTAATCAACTATTAAGAGATTTTCTTTGTTCAAGAGAGTTGAGAATTTCTTACTATTGCTAATTAAGAAATTCTTAGGTTTCATTGTATCCTGGGAGAGTATTGTCATCAACCCTAAAGCAACTAAGTGTGGGGACAAATATCTCTCTAAAGGAAGCGATCTAATCGTGCCTTGAAACCACTACAAAAATATAAGATTTTGTCATCTTCTCATACTAATATACCCAACATGTTGTGGCTGAAGTGAGTCATTAATGACTCTATTTATATGTTGGGCTTGGGCCCAACTTAGGCCTGGTCTAACCCGCTAGCGTTTTTAGCCCATTTGGCCCAACCTCGGGCCAAACCTTTAAAATTAACGTCCGGTTTTCTATTTCTAATATTTTTATAAGGTTTTTGAAGGTTTTCACTTTTTCTTGTGCGGTACCGGGCAGACTTGAACCAGTTCAACAGCCGGTTCGCGGTTTTTCATAAATTTTTGCAGAAGGCACATTTTCTGACTCAGAAAGACCCACTGAGTCCAAAAATCACCGGTAAATCCTCAAAATCTCTCTCTAACTTTTTGGAATCTAATTTGGGCAATTAATCACTTAATTAACCGGTTGATTAGTTACGGTTCTTACATTCTCCCCACCAAATAAAAAATTTTGCCCTCAAAATTTAAATTACCTGAGAAAAGCTCGGGATAATCCTTTCGCATCTCAGAATCCAATTCCAAAGTGTGCTCTTCTACTCCTGCTCGCTCCCAAGCAACTTTAACCAATGAAACATCCTTTCCTCGCAGTTTCTTCACACCAGTGTCATCAATCCTCACTGGTGTCACTTGGAAAGTCAAGTTCTCTTTCAACTAGACCGATTCAGGCTCTAACACATGAGCCGCATCCGACGTGTACTTACGGAGCTGTGAAATGTGGAATACGTCATGCAAGTTAGCGAGACGAGGTGGCAAAGCTACTTGATACGCCACCGGTCCGAATCTCTTCAAAACCTCAAACGGTCCTATATATCTTGGGTTCAACTTATTGGTCTTGATTTCTCTTCCAATCCCAGTTGTCGGTGTAACCCTAACGAATACGTGTTCTCCCACTTCAAGCTCTAACGGTTTCCTTCTCTAATCCGCATAACTCTTCTGTCGACTTTGGGCAGTCAAAATCCTTTCTCGTATTTTCTTAATCTTCTCTGTAGTCTCTGCTACCACATCTGGACCCAATACAATTGCTTCACCAGTTTCATACCAACAAAGTGGAGATTGAAACTTCTGTCCATACAAAGTCTCATACGGAGCCATCCCAATACTCGCATGAAAACTGTTGTTATATGCAAACTCCACCAATGGCATGTAACGATCCCAACTCCTGGGTTGATCCAACACACATGCTCTCAGCATATCTTCCAACGTCTGAATAGTCCTTTCCGATTGTCCATCTGTTTGTGGATGATACGCTGTACTAAGACATAGCTTCGTACCGAAAGCTCTTTGGAAAGCTCCCCAAAAATTTTAATATTAAGGGGCCGAATTGATGAACTTTTTAATTATTTTTTATTATATTTTTTCATTCCAGAAAAAATAATTTAGACATAGCATATAGTTATTGAGTTGATTTTTCTAAAGGTTTATCAATATATATATTAAAAAAATTATAAATTTTTTTTTACAATTTTATTTATTGCATGATAGTTATATAAAAAAACATAACAATATCAATAATACATTATGAAATTATAAAATATCAATAATTCATAATGTGTTTAGTTAAAAAATTATCACAT